>NC_058415.1:17765107-17911229 GCF_002201575.2 Neomonachus schauinslandi
TGTGTGTGTGTGTGTGTGTGTGTGTATGTGTATGTATCACGTCTTGTCATCCATGTATCAGTGGACTCTTGGGCTGCTTCTGTATCTTGGCTATTGTGGATAATGCTTCAATAGACAGAGAAGTGCATGTATCTTTTCGAATTAGTGTTTTCATTTTCTTTGGGTAAATACCCAGTAGGGCAATTACTGGATCATACGGTAATTTGATTTTTAATTTTTTTGAGGAACCTCCATACTGTTTTCCACAGTGGCTGCACCAGTTTGCATTCCCACCAACAGTGCACAAGGGTTCCTGTTTCTCCACATCCTCACCAACACTTGGTATTTCTTGTCTTTTTGATTTTAGCCATTCTGACAGGTATAAAGTAATATTTCATTGTGGCTTTAATTTGTGTTTCCCCAATGATTTGTGATAGTGAGCATGTTTTCATGTGTCTTTGGCCATATGTATGTCTTCTCAAAGCAATCTACAGATTTAATGCCATCCCTATCAAAATACCATTTTTCACAGAACTAAAACCAAATAATCCTAAAATTTGTATGGAACTACAAAAAACAAAAAACCCAAAATAGGCAAAGCAATCTTGAAAAAGAACAAAGCTGGAGGTATCACAATCCCAGATTTCAAGATATACTACAAAGCTGCAGTAATCAAAACAGCATGGTACTGGCACAAAAAGGGACACATAGACCAATGGAACAGAACAGAGAGCCCAGAAATAAACCCACGCTTTTATGGCCAATTAACCAATGACATAGGAGGCAAGAATATACAGTGGGAAGAAGACAGTCTCTTCAACAAATGGTAGTGGGGGAATTGGACAACCACATGCAAAAGAATGAAACACAAAAATAAACTCAAAATGGACCCACACGTGGGACCTAGAACCATAAAATTCCTAGACAAAAACATAAACAGTAATTTCTCTGACATCGGCCATAATGACATTTTTCTAGGTATGTCTCCCAAGGCCAGGGAAACAAAGGCAAAATTGAACTATTGGGACTATCCCAAAATAAAAAATTTTGCATAGCAAAGGAAACCATCAACAAAACAAAAAGGCAACCTATTTAATGGGAGAAGATATTTGCAAATGATGTATCCAATAAAGGGTAGATATCAAAAAAATATAAAGAACTTATACAACTCAACACCAAAAAAACAACTAATGGAATTAAAAAAAAAAAAAATAGGCAGAGAACCTGAATAAACATTTTTCCATGGGAGTCTTATTTCTTTATACCCAGGATTTAGCCAAACACTTCAGATAAAATTATCCTATAGCTAAATAGGTCAGAAAAAAATCTGCCAAAGACAAGAAGGGCCAGTATCAGCGGCCGATTTATTTTTCCAAGTATTTCCAACATTTTTACTCTAGTCCTTTTACAAAATAGCATTATGATAGACTACACAGTAGTTACTTAATCAGTGGTTATCAAATGAATTCACGTGACAATGACTACATGCTAGAGGCTTAATGTATCTAGAGAAGATAGTTGTGAAAAATACCTGACCCTTTTCATATGCAGGTATACATTCTATGTCAGGGAAGAACGTACAACAAATATTTTAGAAAATCAGTTTCTGTCATATGGGATCATAATACAATACTTTGAGATAAGTAACATTTTTGACCCATCTTATAGATTCTGGAAAGTGGCTGGGGTCTGGGGCCTCACACAAAGTTGGAATACAACAGGAAAAGGCCTCTCTCAGCCCAGAAGCCAGCCAGCCCTCCCCAGCCCTTGGTCTCAAGCCCTGCCCTCTTCAGCATGTTAGTCCTCCTCTTTAGTAGCTCACCCAAGATGCACACACCCCCATCCATCCCTCCACTCCAGCTGTCTGTTGGTTTGTCCCTTCTCCCACCGACATCCTTGTAAAATCTCCTAAATGGTTTCCCTGTCTCCAGGCTCACCCCATCCCGCTGCCCGAGTGATATATAAATAAAAATTTAAAAATATATATAAATATATAAATAGAAAATATAAAAATATATAAATTAAAAAAACCCTTTAATGTCTTGACGTTTTGTTGAAAGTACAAGACGCTCTGTTGCCCACTCCTCCCTCATTATTAAGCCTGCTCTGCCCCGCATGTCCCCTGCTCTCCCCCTTTATTTATCAGCCCTGCGGGACTTGTGAAGTTCCCTTAATGTGCTGCAACTCTACAACCTTCCTCCCATCTGCACCTCTGTGGTCCCTCCTCCCCCTTCAACTCCTGCCACTTCCCCTGTGATGCCTTCTCTCACCTCCATCATCTGAGCTGGATACCCTCCGGTGAGTTATCAAAGCACCTGTGGATTTCCTGCTTTTATAAAACCCTTCCTGTTCTACACAGGGTCGCATTTACCAAGGTAGAGAGTAGAGAGGCAAGAGGCAAGAAGAGATACTGAGAAGATTTCCAGTTTAGTTTGGGGTATAAAATGTCTGTTTGGTCTTACAGTAATTAGAAGACTATCAACCTTGATTGCTCATATAGATGAATTTGTGAAATGTATCCTAAAATAGTAACTATTCAAAAGGTACGATATATATATACTGGATTTTTGTGCTGAATATTTTTTTTTTTTTGACCCTCCTCCCTGCTATGTATCCCAGAAACCTGACCTCTAAGGACTGTATTAATAGACTCCCTTGTCCTCTGGCTTCCCACTGGGTTTGGCCAATGGAAGTCTCAAGCAGGAGATTATTGGGATACCGAGGAGTGAAGAAGGAGTATTTATTCTCTGCCCCCTCCTTATTGGACCACTGGGGACTAGCTGGATACCTGAAGATCATAATTACTATCAGGTGGCCCTAAGGCTGACTTCTTGAGGGCTCTCCTTTATGGGCATCAATAACCACTCATTCCCCATGGTTCCTTAGAGCTAGGGGTTTTCCAGTGTTTCTGATTTAGAACACCACACTATTCCCTATTGGTTTCCCCAAATCCTGCCTGCATCTTTATGTTAAGTCCCTTGAGTAAATTTTTCTCATGTTACCCAGTATAAAAAAGTCCAGTGTTTCCTGATCGGCCCTGATTGATAGGTATGTTAGTTTTTTAGCCTGGTATCTTTGGTAGACTAAAAGAAAAAATGTCCAGACTCTTCCAAGAAAGAAAATCACTAGATTCATAGGAGTTGTGTTAATGGCTTTGTATTTTTGAATGAGACCTGACAAATACAAAAAATAGTTACCTAATATAGAATTCCTATACACCTGTCGCTTGAAGTATAAGTATTAATTTTTATAAAACTGCATTAATCTAGGGATTAGAATCATGATAATGCAATCTTCAGAACCCCTTTGTTCTTTGTTGATTTTGGTGTGTTCTATTCCAGGATTTGGGAACATGGTCTCTTGGGGTTCTCAGTAACAGTTTCAATAAAGGGCTGATAGATGCTATAGGTTAAAATGAGGTTTGGGTATAATTTATGCAAACCGAGTGCACTATTGACATGAATAATTGATAGGTGCTTCAATTTAAATTTCTTATTTCAAAAACAAACTCGCAAATTCCTGAGGCCTCTAAAGCAGATGGAAATGGCAGTAAGGGAAAGATAAGTATCCTTTTTAAATAATGGATTAAGCATTTGAGCAGAGTTTCCAGACAGGTATATTTATTTATCTTTCTCTTTTCCTCTTCTCTAACCTCTGCCTTGGATCTTTCTATTTTCTCTTGTTTCTTTATGCCCTGAAATACATAAAATTTAGAGCATGAAGACCTTGAGAGGTCAATGTGAGCAGTGCCTTATGTGTATTATTCAGAGCTATAGAGAAGACATGCAAGACCTTTCAAGTGCATTCAGCCAATGGACACTCATGTTAGATGCTGAAAAAGAAGGCAAACTCAGGAGAAAAAGAGCCATGTTTTGCTTATCTCACTCCCTGTATAGATACTAGAAGAATAGGCTGAAAATATAATCAAACTACAGACTGGCTAATTGTTCATTTTAATATTAACAAGATATTATTTAGATATTGGTTGTCTTCCTATTCAGATCAAACGCTGTCTAAGTTAAGGGACTACAGTTAGAATTTCTTTTTTATTACTAGCTGAAAAGGATGTCATAATTTTTATGTTTGAGCAATTCGGTTAATTACAGTAGAAGCCTATTGTTCCAATGGACTTAAGTATGTGTGTTTAATATCAGCAGTAGGTGTGCATTTCAATTACAATCCTCAATAAAAGGTGGAAAGGCAGAAAATAGGTCTTTTCGGTCAGAATATATTTGATTAGTTCTCATAACTTTGGTCACCAAAGAAGGCAAGGTGATAGAGTAAAAGAAGAAAAAAAAAAAAAAGGTCCTGCTTTTGGATGAGACCTGTGTACCAGTTCCAGCCTTGTCGTTCACTGTTATCTGTGGACTTGGAGAAGCATCTTATCAGAGCCTCCCTCGTCACATTAGTATCTCAATGTCCCTGGCTGACTTAACCAAAAAAACCTATAAGTCTGTGCGGTTGCTACTCGACTATATTTGAATGTAGTGTAAGCAATGCTAATAAAATTAACACATCTGGATGCTTTCTCAATTACTGCTCACAGCAACCCACATTCAGAGCAAAAGTCAAGAGAGGTGGAGTAAAATGCTTAATGTCACCGGGTGACAGAATTTGAGCTCATTTATTCCTGCAGCATCTATTTACCTGCGTAGCTAAATTAATCTGTGGTCACGTAGATGAGAAATTAATTACTGTGTTGAGCCCATGCTTTAGTAACTTTACTACCTTGGGAAAACCGTAATCACTGGAATGTTGCACTACTGTGTTCAGTAAATATTCAGTAGCTTGGTTCTACCAAGGGCTGGTAGTCTGAGCTGTTTCTCCACAGAGAGGGGATTGGGCCACAAAGGTCACCAACACCTTGTGTACATGTGACTTTGAACAAGTAACAGAGATCTTTTATTACAGAAAATGATTGTATAGGTCTGACTTCACAGTGGTATTTGTTCTATGGAAATAAATGAATCTAGGGGCTATTTATTCAGAGCTTGCTATAGGAAGAGACTCAGCTACCAACACTTGAGGAGACCCAAGGGTAGACATATGACTGGGAAAGCTTTATCATTAAAAAAAAGAAGAAGAAGAAGAAGAAGAAGAAGAAAAGGAAGGTTTCAGGTGTTCTGATCAGTGGTTCACATGGGAAAGACATAGCTAGGGTCTCAAACAATTCTAGTTCTCAACAATTCTAGTTCTCAAACACTTCTAGTTCTCAAACAATTCTAATGTGTATTAATAACTGTAAAAGAAAATTGAATGAGAACCAAGTGGTTATAGTGTAAATAAATGTTTTGGGAAATTATATAAAATTGTCAAAGGAATGGACATTATTAAGGTGGTAATAATTAAAAAATAAGGTAAAGTCTTAGTCTAATTCACAGAGGGCAGGAGTTAATTTTCACATCTATGTGGAGATACAGACTCTTGGAGGTTGGAATCACATAACTAACAGACATTTTCCTGATATTTTTATATGTAAATGATGGCCCCAGAGAGTGCTCTGGAAATGTGGGCTGTGCAAGATTCTCTGTAGGAGGGAAAGACTGAGCCCAAGGACATCAGAAGCCTTTTCCTACCATAAGAAGGGTGTGGGGTCTCGAGGATGTGTCCTGCTTTGGGGAGTTGTGGTGAATCATTTTGCACCTAAAAAAGCTTGAAGAAATTGAGAAGAACAGTTGACTACTGGAGATTTTCCAGCAAATTCCCCTGAATCCCCACTTTCTCTGTAGCATGTTCTCATCACAAGCTGCCATCTCATGAATTTTAAAAAAGACTGACCTTTGTTAGGAGAGTTTACCTCTTCCTATTTTTAGATATCCCCACATCATCTGCATATAATTTACATATGCTAGTAAATGCATTTGAATTTGCATGAATTGCAGATAAAATACCTTGTGGTGACACCCTGGGCTGAGATTAGCTGACTGCTAAAGATTTTGTATGACCTTTTTGCTGTTTGTTAGTTTTGCTCCTTCTGAGGTTCATCCTCACAGGGTCACATCCCCCCCTCACAGGGTCACACCCCACCCCCCCCCCATCCCCATTACCAAATAGAGACTCATTTTACCCCCCCACCAACCCTGCAGCCCCACCTGTATCAGGTTGTTACAGATCCCTTTCTTTTTTCACCATCCTGATACCTTGGGCTTCCCACAGGCACCAGCATGATGCTGTTGCCATGCAGAGTAGGCACACATCTGCCTCCAGCAATGGCCCCAGTCTTGGCACCAATTTACGTAGTTTGCACTAGAGGTGATTTGAATAGAACTTAAGTTGTTCAGCACTCTTAATTGCAACCCTTGTTGTTACTTTTATTGAACATCAAACTCTTTCATAAAAATTATTTATTTTTCTTCGTAACAGAACGACAAGTCCCTTTAATGCTTTTCAAAGGAGTGGCAATATGTGCAGCGAAAACACTTGATTGTGTTTTTCTATTTCTTGTCCATCCATCTCATGCCTCATGTAGGGAGTATGGGGGATGGGGCAGTGGAGCATGTGAGAAGGAGCTGGGGTTTTCATTGAGAAGATCAAAGAATTAGAGGCCTTGACTTTGTTGAAATTGAATTCAAATGGAGACAAATGGGGTCCTCAAGTGAGGGGCAATCTCAGGAGCAGCTCAACTAACAACCGTGCATTCGCCTGGTCACCCATACTTGGGGCAGTAGAGGCCCCTGTTGTGACTGAAGTATTTCCCACTACAGAGATGCCACAGCAACTGTGGCTTAAGTCTTCTGTGGGTTGAATTTATATCAAATTGTTTGGCCCCCTTTGGGGAGTAATATTAGAGGCATCATCATGATGGAACCGTGTTCCACACAGCATGATAGTATGCAACAAGTGCCCTTTCACTGGTGTATTTATAAGAGTGTTCATTCAAATTTGTTGAAATCTTTGTAGCCCAAATGCAGTATGAGAAGGTATTCAGGTAAGCCGTTGCAAATTATGTGGATGTTCATTCTTCCGTGTTTTATGATCATGCATACTATTTTACATCAGTTGATTCCATTTATCATCATCCAGCTTTCTCATTGTGTTTCTATGAACTTCTGTTAGAATCCCCATTGGAAAACTTATTTCAGTTATAGGGGATACTAACTCATGTTTAATCCATCCTGGTTGGAAAAAATATATATAACTCTGTTGTTTTATCTTTGTCTTTGATTAGAGAGATACTTCTTATGCTAAGAAAGTAAACTTTATGAAGGATCCTACTCATATATTAAATTCACCCATTTTTCTTACAGGGTTCATGGGTTTCTGAAATCTATATGAATATAACACACTTAGATTTCTAAGATGTATACTTGGAGTAAAACAGGAAAATGTATATGGGGAGGGAGGTCCACGTGACTGCTTGCTAGATAAGTTGTTTAATAAAATTGAATACTCCTTCTATACACTGAGAGGGTGTTTTGAGCCATAGCCTATAAACTGTGCCTATGCAGAGACATGGACAAACACTACATGCATATGGTTCATACTGGAAAAGTTGTTCTTCCTATAATAATTTTAAAATTATTATAAAACAAGCTGCTTATTTGGCTTCCTGTGAGCAGTTCTATAGCTTTGAGAAGTTTGGTACATGATTTGGGTGGCGATGCAGAGAACAACTTCGTCTCCCCAGAAACCCTTGACTGGTTTTGCCTTGGGCTAGAAATTCGGCACAGTCTAAATCGAGTTCAGTGGGGTCACTATACGTTTTCCACGACAGAATGAGAAAAAGAGAGGTTCTCTGGTTCCCTTGAATCACATTAATCCTTCCAAGTCATCTCAGACCTCATCCTCTCAAATACAGAGGAGCCGCCTACTAAAAATGATTACTTATCTAGAACGTTACAGTTTACAAAGCATGCCTACACATATTCTCACTTGACTTATAAAATTTCCGTGTCAGAGGGGTAGTAGGTAATTCTTTTGGTGCCCCAGTATCTGAATTCTTTATGTGTGAAGAATTCTCTGTCTCAGTAGAGAGCAAAGACTGTTTTCTAGTATGGCAGCTGAAAATGGTGGATGCTATTCACTTGCCCAACCTCCCTTGCTCTAGTGGGGCCCAGGCCAAGGGATCTAGATCCTAAATCAGTAGCAGTTGTGCAGGCTAGTGACCTAAAGGCCAAGCAAGCTCTCAGTCACTTGCCTGGGTTCTCCTCCCTGTCCCTCTCTCTCTCTCTCAGCAGAACAGCTGTGTTTTTCTTCACCCTTAGCCTCCATCTTGGTTATTTTGTGCTCCTAACAATTCTGAGCTTCCCAATATCCTTTTAATAAACTACTTTTCTGCTTCACTTGGCCAGTTACAGTAAAGAAGCTGTAATTAAATCTCATTATTGTTGCCCCCTCTTTCCAGAGAAAGAAAGTAAAATTCAAGGCAGATTCACAGAACTTACGAAAGTGAGTCTGGCTTCCAAACTCATGCTCTCTGTATCACATAATATACTCTAATTTGGAACACGGTACTAGATATTCTTTTTTGAATATAATATTCATAAACAATAGACACTTCTTAATTCATGTAAATAAAGGTAGTTAGTTGATGGGAATTTAGTGCTTATTTTGTGGCATATAGTTTCATTCAGAAAAGACTTTTTGAATACCGATTCGGAGAATGACAGTTTGCTTTTGGTTCTTTCTTAATAAAACTAGTGATAGAGTTATGGTATGTAGACAATGAACATTGATCCATCACTTAACTGATAAGGTACAACAGGTAAACCAGTAGGCAGGATGTAAACTGGAGACCATTGGTTTTCCAAAAGTATTTCATGGAACCCTAGAGTGTGTTGATAGATCTCTCAGATTACCCAAGTGTCACTCAGCTGACTATATGAAATGAATAGAGCCCTCTGTTCCTCAACTAAGTCACACCCGTTTTTAAAATCTACACTAAAATCTATTTTGGATGGTTGGATTTCCCCTAAGATTATTTGAAGTAAAAAGTTCTATTTATACAAAACAAACCATGGTAAGCCAGTGCTAGGGGCCAGAGGAATGGGTTTGGAGGGATTGTCACTGGAAGTAGGCACAAATTGTAGGGAAGTCTTCAAGAGGTGGTAGCATTTGACCTTTGCCTTGGAAAAGGACTGATAGAAGGCAGTAATCATTACTGAGAGAATGTCTGTAATGGCTGAAAGAGTCTCTGAATTAGTGAGCTCCTTGCAAGCTTTGGGATAAAAGTCATCTTCTTTGGCCATTTTGTTTTTTTTTTCTTTTTTGTTAAAAGGAAAATCCACAAATTTCTTACTTTCCCCAGAGCCTCTCTTTTATTTAAAACTCAGATCTGAACAATGTTTTTCCTCTACCTTCAAAACCTTTATGACCAGTTCATAAGGTGTGTGCAAAGAAATTATAATAGATCCATTGTCTCTTAGCCTCACCACCTAACACTGCATTACGCTCTAGTTTTAACTAATCTTTTTACAGCTCTCTAGGAATAGCATGCTGCATATGTCCTGGAGACTGGTGAATAGTAAGCATTCCATAAGTGGTTATGTTGTTATTATTCTACCATGCTTATCGGTTGTTAAATCGAAGATGTAATCTTGATGCGCGTTGTGCTTATTACTAATGTAACCCAGTTGGAAGCTGAGGATCCCTACATCCCTGCCCTGTGGCAGGATCACTGCCCCCTTTTCACTTGAGAAAACAGGGAAGCAGAAAAGAACAAGAAATGTAAAATACCAGATTTTATGGATGAAGAATCTAAAACCAGTGTCAGATATAAAGCTTTAAATGAAATTGAACATGTTCTTATTCTTAAAATCCAAATTATTGTGCAAAATTGCCATGCCATTTTGGGTTTGTTTCTATTTTATTTTTTTTAAGATTTTATTTATTTGTGTTTCTATTTGTTTTAAATAACTATCAATAACTAATTGTTTCAGTAACAGTAAAAACAAAAAACAAACAAACAAAAAACTTAATACCAACTACTTGTTGCAAGTATTTTCTGTGGCTAAAATTAAGAAGCTTCTGTTTAGACTTGAGAAACAGAGTGCAGTTTGCATGGAAATAAAATATTGAAGATTACCTGGGGCTGTGTTCACTAACACCAACTGATTCTTATTCTTAGCCAACAAAAAGGAAATTATAAATTAATTAAACTTGGATTTAGGTTTTAATTTTCTTTCAGGTGTTGTGTGCAGGCCTCTCTTGAAATAAGGAGGTAAATCAACTGGTAGAATCTTTAAAAAAATTTTCACTAAGTAATTTTAGGATGAGAAGGTGAAAATGGACCATGCACATATAATTACTGATCAGTAAAAACTTTCAAGATAATTCCTTGAGAGATTTGAAGTTTAGTGAAAATCAGTCTCTTTCTCTTTCTGTCTCCTTTCCAACATACACATGCACACACCCCTACTTTTCTTATTATAATTGTATTCTTATTAGCTGTAACGTTGATCTTAAAAATTAAGGTCAAACCTCTTAAATATTTAGCATAAGTAGGAAAGAAATCAGAAATAATTGAACCATTTAAGGAACAACTTCAGATCTGGAAGTTAGCTGAAAACTTAGAAATAATAATAATCATGAATGAGTTGTGCATACTCGGAAAAATAACAATGGTTGAGGTCAGGCATTTCTACATATATTTATCTTCTACTAATATGAGGAGATTAGAATTAATGAGATTAGAAATAGACATGGTGATATTTTTAATTGGGGTTACAAGCTAGAAATAGGGAAGTGTGTCTGGACAGGAGGATTATGACCATCAAAGTCTGATACAGGTAAATAAGCTAAATGATTGTAGGGATAACTTGGGGCAAGTCTTTTGGCCACTGGGAGACCTAATTGTCTTCTGCATATAAAATGGAGACAAAATGAGCTACTTGGAGTTTGCTGTGAGAATTGGAGATAATGCATTCTGATTGTTCAGGATACCACGGGCCCTACTAACCTACATACTAACTGATGGTATTAGAGCTAATGTAGAGGTTTGGTCACCAAGAACACCTCGTGACAGAGCTGCAAGTCAAATGAATCATCGACACTTTCCATTCTGTTATTTGTCTGGGGGAAATTATTTCCACCCAATTTAGAACATGTATATTGTACATGTGCAAACTGTGAGAGTAGAATCTGGATTTTTTTTCTGGCAGAGGAGGACATGGGTCTGAAATTCTCCTGGAAAGATTACATGGACCTAAGAGTTACGGAGATCATCTCTGCCCTGATACCGTTGGCCGTCTTAGTGGTCTTTTCAGTCAGATTTTTCATTGCAGAGTTCCAAAAAAAATAGAATACTCCTCCTAAAGCTCTTCAAGAAAATGGACTATAGTACACTCATTCTCTGTAAATCTCCATATCCTGCCTCATGTGTTTGGTAAAAGGATAGAAGAGGAACAAGATCATAAATTTTGAAAGGAGTTATTAAATTTAGTGGATTACTCCCAGCTTTTCTTAATAAACACCCTTAAAAACTCAGTTAATTTCATATTTTATTATATTATTCATTTATTGGATTTATAGCAATTCATCCTCCAAAGAGTGACCAAAAAATATGTACAGATACAGTAATGACTGTGATATGGGATGAGTCACAACAATAAGCCAGTGGTGAATTGCTTACCCACACAGACCTCTGTGTGTTCCTGAGCTTCAACTCTGCGCTTCGTCCTGATGCAGGAGAAAAGTTTTAAAAGAGTGATTATTTCAACATTCTTGTTCAAAAATTTGATCTACCTTGTTTTCACCAGTTGGTGACTAGTTTCCATGGAAATAGAAATGGAATAAGCATTCCTCATTTTAGATTCTCAGCTGCCCTATGCCAACTGAGAGCTGTAAATGCCATTTGGTTAACAGCAAGGATCCAGAATTCTTCCATTTTAAAGCGGCAGAGGGAGAGGAAAAGAAAATGATTGCCAAGTCATTTTGCTTTTCTTCCTAGGAAAAGGAAACAATTTGGTGATTGTCTGAGGTACTGACTGACCATTATCAGACATATACAATGTCTAGTAGTGCGTCTTGCGGCTAATCAATTTAAATCTCTTTTGCCCCCTTCACAAAGTTCCTTACCTCATTGTGATTTCACTGGCCTGCGGTTGCCTTCCTGGTTGTCCACCTGCTGTTCCAGTGATGCGCACTGAACGGGAAAGTGGTCAAAATGTTGGAAAGAGACAGTTCGGTGTTCTCAGTGATCTGTGACCCGAGGGGGGGGGGGCAAAAATAATCTGTTGGTAGAGGGAGTATGTGGGGGACACTTTACAAAATCCTCACTTGTGAGAGAATGTCAGTTAATTTTGCCATCAGGACTCTCCATTTCTTAGCAGTTGTCGCCTATAACTACCACATTTTCTGGAACTTTTCCGTGAGGAAGATAGTGAAGGATATTATAACAAAGGCTTTCCCATAAAATGTTTGCATATCAATACAGTTGTTTTCTTTTGTCTTGTTTTTTGGAGCCTGAAAAGTTGAATCAATGTGAATGCTACGATAAAATTTTAGTAACGCTAACCCATGGTATTTTCTTTTATATTTTAAGATGTTTAGATACTAGATCGAGAAGGAATGTGACTCTAGCTCTTAAACATCACCCCACGTGGTTCTATGAGCATACTTCTCTTGGGACATAAGAAGGAGTTTCTCTATGTCCCAAAGTCTAAATTTAATAAAGGAAGCCAGACATAATGGCTTCCAGCCATTATGCTGCCCCTGCGTCTCTGAGTGTGGTCTCACACCTAGCCAAAGCAAGTAATGTGTCAACCTTACTAAGGAAATAGGATCCTTATCCTAGGCTTGCGAAACTGCATGAGTACTGCAGGGGAAATTGTCCAGATGCTGGGCATGCAGTTCAGGGCCTGACATTTTCTATTATCACGTTGTATTCATGGGAGGATATCACCGTGATAACTGTTTTGTTATCATAAACAGCTTGTGTGTTCCAGTGTCTTGAGAAAGAAGCATTTAGGGTACAGAAAGGAACCTGCTTAGAATATACATTGAAGTTCAAGATTGCAAGCCAGACCAGATATGACAGGGACTCTGTAACCTCTGTGAATGCTTCTGCTCTCTCAAGAGAGGGGAGCCAGTTCCTTAGTCTCTTACTTAATCCACAGCTTTACTGCACTGGAGAAGCAGTGCGGGGAGGGACTCATTACAGAGATAAATGGGGGCTGGGGGGAGAAAACATTCAAAATGAATCCACTCAAACTGAGGCCAGAGTCTTGGAATGAGCGATGAAAATGGTATTTTATTTTAAACAATAAAACCCAAATGATGAAAATACGTGTAGTTTATTATCCAACAGCACATGTAGCCATAGCCATTCTTATATCAAACAAAAATGAATCATGTTTAAAGTTGTAGTTTTTCTGTAATATTACAAAATTTGAATTTTAGTAGAGCCATAAACAGACTCAGTTTATAAAAATTTTTATCAGTTTTCGAAGGGCCATTTGGAATCATTTTATTGACAAATCATTCTCATTTAGAGCCCCTGTCATGTTGCCAGCCTTGTTCCATTTTTACTAAATCTCGCTTTTCTGGATTATTCTTCACAGCTTTCAGTGTGATTAAAGCTGTTCTGAAATTCACCGATTGCATGAAATCCTGTGTCTTTTGAAAGTTCATTAGGCAATTGATTTGCTTGATTTGCCTTGTATTGTTTGCATTTTATGTTTACACAGAGATAGAAAATTCTGGCACTGGAAGAAGATAGGGCTGCTTGAGTTGGCCGTAATTTCATTAGTGATGGGATCAGTCGTATCTTTTTACTTGTTTAGTTAGGAAACCTAATAATTATGATACCCTTTTAAAAAAAAGAACTCATGGGCAGCGATCCAGATAGCTTCAAAGAAGCGACTTCTGAGCCTTTCTCTCAGGAAAGGTCTCAAGTTGTCATTATTTTGTTCGGCCCTGCTAAGTATATGCATGCCGGAGGATGTATGCACGTCCTTCCGGAAACATCGTGCATTCACTGTTGCGGAAACGCTAGGACTTGGTGTCAGGAGATTTGGGTTCACATTCTTTGACAGTAGGCTGGCTGTATTACCTTGGTGAAGTCACTTAACCCATAAGAATTTCTGTTTCCTTACCTCTAATATGCGGACAAAGGTACATGTAATGTGTGCAAGATTATTGGAGAGAGCAAATGAAGTATGTGAACCTAGGCAAGTGAAACTACCTAGCAAATAATAAATAAGTGATCCTTATCACCTTTATTGATTTGCTGTTTGTTTTCCGAGAGAGAGCATGTGTGTGCCTGTGAGCGGGGGGGGGGGGGGGGGGAAAGAGGGGGGGGGGGGGGGGGGGGAGAGCTAGAGGGAGGGAGGGAGAGAGAGACACTCTTAAGCAGGCTCCTTGGAGCCTGGTGTGGGGCTCGATCTCAGGACCCTGAGATCATGACCTGAGCTGAAATCAAGAGTCAGACGCTTAACCAGCTGAGCCACGCAGGTGCACCTGATTTGATGTTTCAGTTGCACATTGTATTAAGCATTCTTTCAAATGGAAGTTATTACATTAGCGGATATGAACTGTACGTTATATTTGTTGAGGTGATTGATTTCCATAAAGCGGCATTCAGTATGAATATCAAATCAGAGGAAGGGGAGTTAGAAAAGGTAGAAGCGTATGCTTCTTGGTTCCCAAAAAGTCTTAAGTAGCTATGACTGCATTTACCCTTCATGCTTAGAAACCACAGTAAACTTCTGCCCACAGAAACTACTGTAAACTTCTGGTAAACTTATAACTGCAGGTCAGATCTGCCTGGTGACTCTGAGAATGTTTTTTATTTTTTTTAAGGATTAAAAAGAGGGGAGGGGGATTATGTGACGGAGACTGTATTTGGCCCATAAAGCCTGGAATATTTGCTATATTTGGCCTATTACAGATGTTTGCCAACCCCTGTTTACCCACTCCTGCAAACACCGTCATAATAAAAACCCACTCTGTGTCACGCCCAAGTAAAATATGTATATGCTAAAATGTTAAATTGATAATTAGGGATATGATAAATCTATGCTTTGGAGGGAGGCATTCCTTCATTGTTGGTTTTGTACTACCATAATTTTGAGAGCCTTCCAGTGTGTAAGGAAATGACTCGGGTGAGCTCCGCAAGGAAATCCAGGAGTGGTTATCGGTAAATGGAAGTGTTAGCAGTTGCTTGGTGTAGCTGAGATGAAATGAGGTCAGCTCAGTGACTATAAGGTGTGTGAGCTGCTTATCTCTACTTCAGGACCCGTTTCTCAGAGTGCCAAGGGACCCTGGGACCACGTGCCACCAAACGTCTCAGACCCTGAGTGTGTTGCAAGAAGGAACACCAAGGGAGCCCCCTTGGATCCTCACTCCAGAGCCACAGTTTACCTGTATTTCAGACAAATAGGATTATGTAATAGTCACTTCTTTTAGATCCTTCATCCCAGCAAAGTAAGACTCACTTCAGAAGTGTTCTGACAGTTTGTTTATGACCTGGAAGCAGTCTCAAGCCAAGTGAAGTCAAACACTTACAATATCACCTTTTATTATCAGTCAGGAACAGATTTTGAGCAAAACAGCAAATATTTTTAGCCTGTTTTACAGCGTATAGTTATTGAATGATATCTTTACCTGAATAGTTTAGCAAAAACAAATAGAAGCAGGACCGTTAAGTTGATTATTGCTAAATGAACAGAGACTTGTGGATTATTGCCTCTTCTTCAGGATTTCCAGGCCAATGGAACTCATTGAAACTACATTATATTATGTCTGTTTTTCTCACTATTGAATCCTTAGTGACTAATTCATTCCTCAGCATGTGGTAGGTACTCAATAAATATTTGCTGAACGAATGATTCAGAAAAGTTCATTAATTATGGGCCAATACATGGGAATGGTCTCATTATGTCTAGTTAACTAGGTCATTATAAGAATATTAATAAAAATGGAGGTTTACCTATATATAGGAGTATGTAAAGGTGAAATATTGTCTAGGGAGAGCACATTCTAGCATTTGGGTCTCTTGTTTTTGCTACTTTAGAATTGTAGGAATGTGGTGGTTTTCAGTATACATTTGAAGAAGAGAAATATGTATCGAAAGAAATAGACCACAAGAAAATCAAAATTATAATTTGATACAGGCCATTATTTCTTTCATTATCTTTATAGATCTCCAGTCTCTCAGCATACACACTCAGTATATACTTCATATTTCATGCTTTAGTGAGTTCTAATTATAAAATTTCCTTTTAATTATGCTGCAAAATTATAGGAAAATCAGTTCAGGTGTAAGGAGGAGAAAGTTGTTTAGATTGCATACCAAGCATTTTCGCAAACACCAACTTCAAGTCAGAACCCTTGGAGCAGAAATTCCTATAACACTTTGCATATAAACCTTGATTCGCATGGACCTCAGTACTTGGTTAATTACTTGCATAAATCTTACAACACCCCTGTCAGTGGTCGTAGGTTCAATTGGTGGTCAGTTGAACTCGTCGAACTATTAGTGGTAATTAGGAGGATAAGAATATAATGTACCATAGACCAATGTCAGCTATATTTCTTCAGCAAGGGTGTTCACCAGTCCCTGGACTATTTCCTGTTCCTCTTCTTTCCCCTCAGAGCCCAAATGACCCCTCAGTTGTACAAGAAAGAGCCATGTGGGGTGCCTGGGTGGCTCAGTTGGTTAAGCGACTGCCTTCAGCTCAGGTCGTGATCCTGGAGTCCCGGGATCGAGTCCCACATCGGGCTCCCTGCTCAGCAGGGAGTCTGCTTCTCCCTCTGACCCTCCCCCCTTCATGTGCTCTCTCTCTCTCTCTCAAATAAATAAATAAAATCTTTTAAAAAAAAAAGAGCCATGTGAGTGCGTAGAAAAGTCATTTTGCCTTCAAAGCCCCATGCTGTTAGGAACAATACTATTCCTATAAATAGCCTATGGCACACAAGGAAGGCTGCACTCAATTTCTAGTGTCTCCTCTCAGAAGCCCAAAGCCAAGACTTCTCATCATGTATCCAGCATCCTGGCCACAGACCTCCCAGTGCTTGGTAATTCACCAACCAGGGCTCATTTTTACCATAAGCAGTGATCCTTGGTAGCTGATATCCCACTTTTACCAGATATCAAGGGGAACAGCTAGAAAGTTAAACCAAAGTAACTTTCCCATAGAAAAGGAAAAGAGGTTTTGTTCATCCTTTACTCAGAATCTTATCTACCAAGATTGTGAGCACCACAGCCTCAGATTATTCAACTTTGTATATCCCTTGCTTAGAAAATGCTTGGGACATAGTGAATTATCTGGACTTGACAAAGGAAGGAAGGAGGGAGGAAGGAACTAATATTGTTAACTAAAATCTTGGGAGGTACTTTGATAATTTTCAAGAAAATAACATTCCTGACAGAGTTTATTCTTTACATAAAAAGAAAGTGTTATAGTTCTGTTTTCCAGAATTATAGGTAGTACTTAGCCCAGTAAAGCAGACAGATATCCAGTGGAAAAGATGGGTATCATGTTGTACCCTCCAGTTCTGAGCAAGAGTTGGAGCCTCCAGATCCACATTTATGAATTTATAAGAGAAAACACTTGACTCCTAGCTCACTGAGAACAGACCTAAAATGAATCCGCAGGAATGACTAATTTCTGTCTATTTATAGTCAAGGAGTAAGGGAGAAAGTTTTGCAGTCTCCCATTTGTGGTGGAAAATAAGATCAGGCTGTTCCCAAAGTTCTAACTACATGGAGTGGCAACTAGTAGATCGGAGTTTCAGACAGTAAACAGAACCCTCTAGTAGAAGTTAGAGAGCTTGAAGACGAGAGTTGTGGGCTCTTAATAGACCCAGTGGGGAAGGGATAGCAGCATTGAATCACTGGGGAGTATAGATAAGCATGGGCCATCTGAATTCATAGAAATAATTTCATGTATGACAGGAAAAACTAATCATTAAAATAAAAAAGAACTGAAAAGCATGCTAGGTAAATCTATAGAGAACCAGCAAGCCAAGAAAAGGGCCTCATTCCCTCATCATGATTAGTAGATTTCATCAACAAGGATGTCTCATACTGTATTGCTTTGATGATGATGTTGATCTTTAAGATAAGGGTAAGAAGAAAGGCTAATAAGGAGGTGGCTGAGATCTTGGTCAGAACTGTATACAGACACACATACGTGCTTGTCATGGGCTTTCGTGTACTTCAGTCCATGCAACATTATATTTGAGAAAGCAGCAGAAGTGAGGTAACAGACTAGGTTTTCTGTTAAATCAAGCTATTTTTTCTTTGATTTATAGGCTTACATAGTTAACAGTGAATTCAGTTAGTAATGAATAAGCTGTTTTCCTAGGCTGGGGCATATAGAAGGAAGAGGGGAAAAGTAAAGACGTCAAAGGTCTAGGCTGGAGAGGGTAAAGAAGAGGGAAAATGGCAGAGGTAAGAGAACACTTTTAAAGCAGTATATTGACAAGAACAATAAATAAAAAATACCTAAACTGGTAAGGAAGACATAAAACTTTCACTATCTGCAGATGACATGATACTATATATAGAAAATTCTGGAGACTCTGCCAGTAAATAACAGAACTGACAGATGAATTCAGTAAAGTCTCAGAACACAAAAGTAGCATAGAGAAATCTCTTTGATTTCTATGCACTAATAACAAAGGGGTAGAAAAAGAAATTAATCCAATTTATAATTGGACCAAAAAGAATAAAATACCTAAGAATAAACTTGTGTTAAAAGACCTGTACTCTATGGGGCGCCTGGGTGGCTCAGTCGGTTAAGCGACTGCCTTCGGCTCAGGTCATGATCCCGGAGTTCCGGGATCGAGTCCCGCATCAGGCTCCCTGCTCGGCAGGGAGTCTGCTTCTCCCTCTGACCTTCCTCCCTCTCATATTCTCTGTCTCTCATTCTCTCTCTCTTAAATAAATAAATAAAATCTTTAAAAAAAAAAAAAAGACCTGTACTCTGAAAACTATAAAAAACTGATGAAAGAAATTGAAGATGACACAAACCAATGGAAAGATATACCACACTCGTAGACTGGAAGAACCTATGTCGTTAAGATGTTCATACAACCCAAAGTGATTTGCAGATCAAAACAATCCCTATCAGAATACCAACATTTTTTGCAGAACTGGAACAAATAGTCCTAAAACTTACGTGGGACCACAAAAGTCACTAAGTAGCCAAAGCAATCTTGAGAAAGAACAATAAAGCTGGAAATACCACAGTCCCAAATTTCAAGATCGACTACAAAGCTGTAGTAATCAGAAGAGTATGGTACTGGCACAAAAATAGATGCAGATCAATGGAACAGAATAGAGAGCCCAGAAATAATAAACCAATGCTTATATGGTCAATTAATCTATAACAAAAGAGGGAAGAATATAAGATGGGGAGAAGACAGTCTTTTCAACAAATGGTGCTGGAAAAACTGGACCATTTTATTACACCGTGAACATGAATAAACTCAAAATGGATTAAAGACCTAAATGTGAGTCCTCAAACCATAAACTTCCTAGAAGAAAACGTAGTAATTTCTTTGATATTGGCCTTAGCAACATTTTTCTAGATATGTCTCCTAAGGCAAGAGAAACAAAAGCAAAAATAAAGTGTTGGGACCACACCAAGACCAAAAGCTTTTGCACAGCAAAGGAAACCATCAACAAAATGAAAAGGCAATTTACTAAATGGGAGAAGATATTTGCAAATGATATATCTGATAAGGGCTTAATATCAAAAATATATAAAAAACTTAATGCCAATAAACATATAATCCGGAAAAAAATGGGCAGAGGACATGAATAGACATTTTTCTAAAGAAGACATACAAATGGCTGACATATGAAAAGATATTCAACATCACTCATCACCAGGGAAGTGCAAATCAAAACCACAATGAGATATCCCCCTTACACCTGTCAGAATGGCTAAAATCAAAAAGACAAGAAATAGCAAGTGTTGGCGAAGATGTGGAGAAGGAACCCTCGTGCACTGTTGGTGGGAATGCAAATTTTTGCAGCCACTATGGAAGACTGTGGAGGTTCCTTAAAAAATTAAGAATGAAATTACCGTATGATCCAGTGATTTTACTACTGAGTATTTACCCAAAGAAAATAAAACATTAATTTGAAAAGATACATACACCACTGTGTTTATTGCAGGATTATTTACAATAGCCAAGATATGGAAGCAACCCAAGTGTCCATCGATAGATAGATGGATAAAGAAGATGTGGTATATATATCCTATGGAATTCTACTCAGCCATAAAAAGGAAAGAATTCTTACTCTTTGCAACAATATGGTTGGACCTAGAGGGTATTATGCTAAGTAAGTCGGAGAAAGACAAATACCATATGATTTCACTCATATATAGAATTTAAGAAACAAAAGAACAAAGGGAAAAAGAGACAAAAAACAGACTTAAATCCAGAGAACGAACTGGTGGTTGCCGGAAGGGAAGCGGGGAGGGGGAAATGAGTGAAACAGATAAAAAGGATTAAGAGTGCACTTACCTTGATGAGCCCTGAAAAATGTAGAGAATTGTTAAATCATTATTTTGTACACCTGAAACTAATACAACATTGTGTTAATTATACTTCAATTTAAAAAAATAAAATAATTTTAAAATAAATTTATAAAAAATCTAAAAATTTTTAAAAAGGCAGTATACTAACCACTAGAATTTTATTTTATTGTCAATATTTTGTGTTCTGACTAAACTATCCATCTTGAATTTAAGTCAGTATTACAAATAACTCTAGATTCTTCAGACTACAATCATTTTTAACTTTAAAAAGATGATAAATTCACTGGAGGTTGCAAAAATAGTGCAGGTCCCCCATACCCTTCATCTAGATTCCCCCATTGATAACAACTTATGCAATTATAGTAAAATATCAAAACCAGGAAATTGGCATCAATGCACTCTGCAGACCTAATTCAGATTTCACCAGTTTTTATGTGTGCTTTGTGCATGTGTATGTGTGTGTCAGACTCACAGTACGTTTAAACCTCTAGAAGAAATATTCTGTTTTTTAAAATGCTTTGCTGGTCATTTACATGTGATATATCTGATGCTAACTCTTAGTAGTAGTAGTAGTAGTAAGTAGATGCTTACTAAGCATCTAACTTAGTAAGATGCTACGAAGTTAGCATCTTAGTAGATGCTAACTACTACTAATTGCTTAGTAGTACTATAGCAATTAACTATTGCTAGTTAATATTATAAAATATATTTTTCATTTTCTTGCCTACAACATGTCTGTTCAACTTCGGAACAGTTGATGAATGCTTTTATTAATTTCTTTAAATATTGTGTATCTGTTCTTGAAGACCAAGAGGAAGATTCACAATGGCTGTTGCTAAGTATAAGAGCTGTGATAGTTTAAAGTTCATGCCGAAGATTCTTTCAATATTAGGCGATCAGAGTGTCTCTGAATATCTTATTTTATATAGCTATTTGTTATTGTCTTAGTTGAGGCTGCTATAATGGAGTCCCAAAGAGGGGGTGGCTTAAACAATAAATACTTATTTTTCACAGTTCTGGAGGCTGGAAAGTCCAAGATTCAGTTCCCAGGGAGGGTTCTCTTCCTGGCTTGCAGAAAGCTGCCTTTTTTTTTTTATTTAAAAAAAAAATTTTTTTTAAAGATTTTATTTATTTATTTGAGAGAGAGAATGAGATAGAGAGCATGAGAGGGGGGAGGGTCAGAGGGAGAAGCAGACTCCCTGCTGAGCAGGGAGCCCGATGCGGGACTCGATCCTGGGACTCCAGGATCATGACCTGAGCCGAAGGCAGTCGCTTAACCAACTGAGCCACCCAGGCGCCCAGAAAGCTGCCTTCTTAATGTATCCACACATGATGGAAAGAAAGGAAGCATGTTCTCTGCTGTTTCTAATCCCATCATGAGGCCTCCACCTGTGTGACCTACTAGCCGCCCCCCAAGGCCCCAGCCCCAGATACCATCACACTGGGATTAGGGTTTCAGCATATGAATGGAGGGTGAGGATGGGCACATTCAGTCCTTAGCGGTTATTTTGAATGAGTTTTTCTGCATTCCTTCCTTGTATAACCAAAAAAAAAAAAAAAAAAAACTGTAATATTATGGAAGCCTCAGGGACTGTTTATAATTGCAGTTACTTCAGAAACTAGTTTCTTAATTTTCTCACGAAAACTCATCACCGAAAACTGGAATGGGTGATTTTTTTTTTACTTTTTAAAATTTTCAGTTTACCTCCCCCCCCCCCCCCCAACGTTTCATGAGCTTTCGTAAAGCTTTTTGCTTTAAGACAGGGCAATAATCTGTTTTCAGCTCTTTTCCATTCTTCTTAAATTTTCATTTTTAAGATTCCCAGCATTTCCTCCTTCTCACTCAAGCTGAATAATTTATTAGGGAGATTCTATAAAACATACTGTCAAATATCCTGTCATCAATAGTAATGAAGGAATAAAGTCGCCGCTACCACATGGAATAAGTAGGGTAGCCAGCGAAGAAGTGGCATGAAATCTTGGCAGCCATTCAAAGGCAAGGACATGGGTCCCTGTGACTTTTGCTGGAACCGTGAAAAGACCTCACCTAAGGATTCAGGAGAGCGGGATCTAGTCTTTGCACTGCCACTTTTTATACCTTCCAGTCACCATCTGACTGATGGAATTTTCTCATTTGTCAAACTAGAGAAGTGATACCTGTTTTGCTTCAGAGGGTTGAGGTGAGAATCAGTTGAGGTTAAAATACTTAGAGAAATGGATGGCGTGATGTAAACACAAGGTGGGAATATTATCAAGAACTATGTGAGCAGTCAGAAACATCAGTGATAGTTTGGAGAACACATCAAATAGTGTTTGATGGTTCGAAGTGATAGTTTGGAGAACACATCAAATACATCATTATTTCTTGCTCTCCCTTTCTAAGGGAGTTTTTGAAGTGGAAAGTTTTCACTCCGATTTAAACAAAACCAAAATACGCCAAAGAGAATGGGCACACCAGATGTCAAAAGGGAATTTCTATTCAATGAGGGGGTAGACTGAATCCATGAACAGCTGAAGATGTTTGTTTCAAGAAAGAAATGAAATAGAAAGTAGTTTTTCTCCAACTTGTCATTGTTTGGTTCAGACAAGTGTAATTTTGACTTGCGAGCCATGCGGTGGCAACCATGGGGGTAGACTTTTTGCCACGTGTCCTGATGTCTCAGATTCATTCCAGAGCTCACTTGCATCTTCACATCTACGGTAAAGCTCAAGTAAGTTAATATTTTCATCCCCACTAATGCGCATGGAAGAAACAAAGTTCACAAAGCAACGTGACTCTGGGGCTAGGAGAAAGCAGGAGAATACACGAAGGCAGTATTTTGTGGTCAACCATGAATTCATATTTTGTACTCACTTCACTTCGCTTGTATGAGTTCCCAAAATCATGGAAACGAATTAGCACCCACTCTCGGATCTCATTTTCCTTGTTTTCAGTCACCCCGGGTAAAACTTCTGGAGATCTTTAATTTCAATGGTTTATTATTGGGAGCAGATCATGTAGTAGATGAGAAAACTTGGAATGGTACAACAAAGACTGTCATGATCACTCAGTCAAGATGCTCTTTAAGAGCCACAATGGTTTATTCGAGTAAAAATTATATGATAGAACATTTTGCACTTACTAGGGTGCAATGACAATATGCCTAAGAGAGCTGGAGAAGAAACGATGCATTTTTTTACTTCCTAGTTTGTCTACATCTACTTTATTTTAGATGATGTCCAATTTATTTTGCCACTGGTCTAACTATCCATTATAATTTATATCGTTGGGTTATCTTCTGGGGTCTCAGAAAAGAAAGTGTCTTAGCAGTAGCATGAACATATACAAAGAAGCTTTTTCCAAGGGGTGTTACGTGGAAGGTGGCTAGTAAATTCATACTTAGGTGCATGTAGGTCAGAATGTAATATATTGAGCATATTGCTTTCTGTACTAAAATCTACTGCAATGGTTCTCCTTATACTGAAAATATTCTAAATGCTCATCCTCTGTTTTCTCTGAAGAAAAATACATCTGAAACAAAGACTTTTGTCTATTTTGTGACTTTTATAATTAACTGACATCACAAACATACTTAATGCTGACCACCCTTGTTCTTTAAGAGAAGGAAGAAATTGAATCTTGTTCATATACTTGAACAGGTCATGATGATATCCATTGTTCTATGATCTATTTTAAATCCATCAAAGGACTGAATCCAACTAAGATACAAAAATAAAAAGATGACTAGTACTTTACTCGGAGTAATGATCATTGTCATCTGAAGAGAGGGGACTGTTTAAATGTAGTTGAGCTAGCAATTTGGACCCTCAATTACAGCATGTTACAGTATATTATTTAAGTGATATTTAAAATATATGCATCAGCAGTAGAGTGATAACTTCCCTGTTTCCCAAAAATGGTTCATCATTGCTCATGATATACAGCAATATACAGAAATCTTTGCAAGAAATGTTTTTATAAGGAAATAGTCCCTCTTTTCATCACTTAGGAGAATCCACTGTACATTAATGATGCACATAATATGTGCAGGGTTTTATTGCATTTTAGGAATACAGAGCCAAGTTAATTCTTACATTTTAAAAATACTATGGTAGAAAAGATATTTAATTAAATCTCTCCTACTGTAGTACATCTAAAACTCTTGGGAAAATATTAAAGAATTTTTTAGTGCATGGCTGAGCTAATGGGACACAGTATTTCTCTGCGAAAGTTCAGGTCTATAAATGAGGTAGACAATAAGTGGACACTACGAATTTTCCAGAGTGATCAGTCAAACCCAGCCAGCCTGGAGCTGGATTTTTAAAAGCACAGGGATGGCAGTGAGGTGAGAAAAGACGTGTATAAAACAGAACCCTTGATGCATCGTCCACTCCAGCTTCAACGAATTCACAAAGATAAAAGCCCAAACAACATGACCTCCTAAATGGACATTTCACCCACCACACGGGGAAAATATCACAATATAAACAATCCAGCAGCAAAAAGAGCAGAATTAGATTGACATGTTTGAGAATTATGACATATAATTCATATATATCAAGAAATATATCAAATATGCTCCAATACATATAATTGAACAGTATTTTTAAATGAACTATTCAAATTAACCAGATGGGTTTGAAAAAGAACTTCAAAAAAAAATAAGTAAATAAAACATCTAATGCTCGACAGGAGTAATGCAATGAATGGGCTAAGAGCACGTTAGGCGTGGCTGAAGATAAGTAAAATATAGAACTGAGCAGATTACATGGACAGCAGCCTAGGGAGAGAAGGATACGGGAAATCTGAAGGTGAAATTGAAAGATTAAGGTAGCTTTCAAAGGTACGAGCTAAAACTTATGATGATTTAAGCATTAGATCACAGGTCTAGGAATTCCAAGAAAGACTTTTTAAAAATCCAAACATACAACATCTTAATGAACCTGCAGAGTAGAAAAGACAAAGAGAAGATCTGAAAAGTGTCCAGAGAGAACTAGAATGCCAAGATGGCAGATTTCTTACCAGAAACAATGGTAACTTGAAGACCGTGGAATGGCATCCTTGAAGAGCTCTTCGTCTAGAATTCTATTCCCAGTGAAATTATTTTTCAAGAACAACAGTAAAATAAAGCCATTTTCTGAGACTACCAAAAGACTCTCTGAGGGACACATTTATTAGAATGTTCTTCAGAAAAAAAATCCATGATCCTAGAAGGAGTTATGAATTATAAGAACAAATAGAGCAAAGAATATTTTTATATCAAAACATTGATTATTCAAAATAGTGACACTAATGATAGTTTCCAAAAATATCCAATGTATAACTATAATCACAGGGATTTCATGTATTAAAAGGTGAATAATCACAGTTAAAACATTCTAGTCTCTGGGACGCCTGCATGGTTCAGTCAGTCATGATCCCAGGGTGCTGGGATCGAGCCCTGCATCGGGCTCCTTGCTCAGCTGGGAGTCTGCTTCTCCCTCTGCCTGCTTCTCGCCCTGTTTGTGTTCTCTCTCTCTGACAGATAAATAAAATCTTTTAAAAATAAAAATATTCTAGTCTGTATTTGGGAAAAATTGAAAAAAGTATTGATGACTTTTAGACTTTGTGATGTTGGGTGTCCTTGAGCAAATAGCTATAGTAAGCATTAGCTGATAGAATGTATGACAACCATACTCATACAGGGAGAAAAATACAGAAATGAACATAGATATATCATGTTACAATGGGATCTAGTCTCTGTAAATGGACTTATTCTTGAGTTAAAGACAAAGATAGCCTAGCTTCAGAAAAAGTAATCATGTTTGTAAGAGATATAACTGATATGAACACAATGTTTGATAGTAAAGGGGGAAAAAGTTATACAATTTAATTATTAGCCTGGTATCTTTAATCTTTTTTTCTACTACAGGAATCCCAGAGTTTTATTGCATATTCATAAATAGTTTCATTAGGAATATTTAATAATTCCATTCTAAATAAAATAAAAAGTGACAACGCAGAAAACATTATCAAATCCACAATGCAATGAACAAACTTGTCATAATGGACTCATAAATAACAATTGGAGAATTAAAATCAGATCCTTATGCTCCTGTAGCACTTGCCTTAATTAATAATAGGTACAATGAAGTATAAGAACAATGGACTCATAAAGGGAATTTGACATTTGAGGAAAAAAAGTAACTTATACCATGAAGTAATACGCAATCAGAGACTAATGAAGAATCATAGTAAATACTTGCTGGGCTCAGGGGTAAAATGAGTAGTTCAGCTTGTATTTTACAAAAGAAATCTTTTTTTCTTTTAAAAGTGGATCATTTTTCTGATGATTAAAGTGGTATGACTAAATATCAGAAGGGGAAGATAATTATGAATGCATCAAAATTAACTACTGGGTAGAACAACCTAGAATTGCCATAAATAAGATTGCTGTGTTCCAAAGAACACATGTGGAAATGTATATGCAACAGGTATGATGGAAAAGCAAGAAGAAATTTGGGCAAAAGGCATGAAAATGTTATTCACAAAACAAGAAATAGAAATAGCTAATAAATATTTGAAGAGATGGACAACATCAAATGTAATCTGAGGGGATAAAAAAGGGAAGCAACAATGAGATAACATTTTTCATGTCAGATTGGCAAGGATGAAAAGATTGAAAAACTCATGCATAGGGGTTTATAGACACGGGTCTGTTCATCTATTTTCTCCATTCTTCATATTGTCATTCGAGTTGGCTTACGGTCTTTTTTTTGGTCATGCACAAAAATATGTTTTGTAATAATAATATTTATCCATCTTGCAGGGGTTTTTTGAAGTTGAGTTTTATTACTTAATCTTCCGTTAACAATTTGACAACATATTCTGTGCTCTTTGATCCAGGCATTCCACTTGTAGGAATTTATCTCAAGGTATAAAAGTATATAAATGCTCAAGATTGTTTTTCATAGCCTTGTTACTCTCAGTGGAAAAACTGGGTAAATTTCCAGAAATCGAGGACTTGTGAGAGAGATTATGGGGTGGGGGTGTGGGGGAAGATGCCATTTAAAAGGTGACGGGAGGTAATAGTAAGCTTTTAAATGACATACAGGCTAATACTTACATAGGAAGATATGCATGACATTACTAAGTGCACGGAGCAGGATTTATCTCTGTTGTAGAAACTTGCGTGTGTGTGTATCCTTTGTAAGTAGTAACTTGTTTACATTTGCATAGATGGTAGTCATAGCCCATGATGAGCGTGGTCTATGCTGTTAAATAAAAGTAATGACCTAGAACTTGGGGGACCCAAGTCTTAGTCACTGTTAGGCTGACTTCACCCTATCTCTTTACATCTCAGAGCCTCCGTAAGCATCCTCATCTCTAAAAATGAGGGCAAAGGAGTGAGCCTTGGGCTTCATTAGCAATGACAAATACACCTGTAGTGGTTGTCATAGTCCTCTTCTGCATCCAGGGCAGATGGTAGCCATCAGCCCTAGTCTCCTTTCCCTGGGCTCAGCCAGACCTCAGGATTTTTCTCAACACAGTGTTAGGTCAACACATTTCTAAACAGATGGTACTTTGCACTTGGAACTTCTTTGCTCGCCTTGCATAGGATGATCTTAGAAGTTCTTTCAAGTAAAGGATTTTTCTGAGGAATGAAGTCACTGTGATGAGAAATAAAAGGAATATTTTTCAGAAATAGGCATTTGCTTTTCTAGTAGCCACATTTTTAAAAAGGTGGAAACAGAGCCTCCTGGGTGGCTCAGTCGTTAGGCGTCTGCCTTTGGTTCAGGTCATGATCTCAGGGTCCTGGGATCGAACCCCGCATCGGGCTCCCTGCTCAGCGGGAAGCCTGCTTCTCCCTCTCCCACTCCCTCTGCTTGTGTTCCCTCTCTCTATATACCTCTCTCTGTCAAATAAATAAAATCTTTTTTTTTTAAAAAAAAAAAGGTGGACACAGGTGAAATAAATATTGATGATATATTTTATTAAATAAAAGATTTCATGTCATTTACATAGAACAAATATTAGTGGAATATTTCACATTGTTCTTTCACACAAAATCTTAGAAATCCAGTGTATATATACAGCATATATATTTTAGATGACAGATTTCACTGGAGATACTTGATCTCTATTTAAGTTACAGTTTAAGAAGCAGATTCTCCTATACTGACGTTCTTAACTTTTGTAATAACTAAATTGAGTACCAGTTCTTAAATTTAATTAAAATTAAAGTTGAGATAAAGTCACATGAGCTGCCTTTCAAGTACCCAATAGCCACGGATGGCTGGTGGTTACCATATTGGACAATGGAAATTTAGAGAATGCAAAGAAACATACCATTCAATTTTAGCTTTCAAGGAGATTTTCTAGTTGGGAAAGCAAGATATAAAAAATATATATCAATCATAGAATCCAAAACAGAGTGTAATTAAGAGTTTGCAGTGGGCAGGCTAAGGGCTCCTTAAGTAGAAGTTCCAGAAACCTCCACAGCTTGATGCAGGCTTCCCCCCTTTGGAGTCTGACTGGAGGCGATGACGATGTGAGTTGGGAAGAATGGAGCATTTTACTTGAGCAAGTGTGTGTGTTCTCCCTGCAGGCATGGGACCCGCTGTGCTGGAGAAGTGGCAGCCGCAGCGAACAACTCTCACTGCACAGTCGGAATTGCTTTCAATGCCAAGATCGGAGGTACGGGAAACAGACTTGGGTGGATGGACAACCCTTTCTGAGCTCGAGACAGGGCTGTGTTGGCAGAGTAGTATTCAACTGTTGTCGAAAATGACCATCTTCGTGTGTGTTATTAAATATAGTTCAGGGCTTTTGAAGCAGTACCCCTACAGGGGTGCAAGCACAGACATTTCTTGCTTTAAAACGGGCATGAAAAACATGTCCAGTCATGAAGATGGGGTCATTGACATCTGCCCCGAACTATACAATGGCTGCCTGGGTCGGAAAGAACTGATAATCTAAACACCAGCCCATAATATCTCTATGGAGAGAGACATTCTGAAATTAGTATCAAAACAGAAGATCCATTTTTTTCCTTTTTCCTTATGTTTTACCAAAAGTTCCTTTTTAATGGAAATTGAAATGGGAAATGGTATAATCTCCTTTTGTAGACCCATAATAGAGCGATAGAGTTACTGTTAATAATCCCAGATTATGTATATACATTACACACATGCACAAACTCTGTACATACGCCTACTATGAGGACCTAACCAAGGGAATGTAACATCTGGGCGTTAATAGAAGCAAACTCTTTGCCCTTTGTAATCATCTTCGTTAGCTCTAGCCTGGTGCCCAGGCACACACAAATGGGCGAACACATGCTAAGAGACGCTATCGATCCTAGTGGTTTCAAGGTGTCCCCTGGGGGTTCCCCTAAACAGTGAAACAGATGAATGAACTTCCTGGTAACTAGACTGACATCTTTGTTTTCCCTGCACTATTGTTGCCAAGTGGTAAATAGAATTGGATCTAAAATTTAAAAAACAGTCCTTTCTAGAGTAAATGTAGATGTCTTGTAACATGATATTTGGGGTGTATAGTAATGGTGCTAAGAAAAGGTTTCCTGACACTACCTCGAATGTCAGTGCTCAGTGCCTTTGACCTCTCTCTCTCCTTTATTTCACACCGAATTCTTAGCGTATGGCAGCTTGTTAAGCAGTAATTAGCTATACTCTGACAACATCTGCTGAGCGTCAAAGGGGAAGGTTCATGAAGGAGCTAAAGAAAGGAGACAGAAATTTCCCCTGAAGAATGCTAAGGGTGCTGGACACCCCTGATAGTCTCAAGAGAATCCAATAACTATGGTGGCTACTAATCAGCCCTGCTTGCTGTCCTAGACACGACACACACAGTCCCTCCCTCACATAGACCAGCACACATCCTTGTCCGGGTCCTCATTCTCCTGTGCTAACCCAGCATTCACTGACCTTGAGGGACTGAAGGAACGAACTCACAGATAAGCTGCTGATCTAGCCAAAGAGGACTTCAGTAAGAAAATGAATGTATGGCAATGTCTCACTCATCCCCAAAACAAGAACATTCTGAATTATAAACTGAACCATCTGGACCCAAAGCATCAAGGCTTGCAGTCAGATAAGGAAAAATCAACCTTTCATCTTTAAACTTGAGGAAGCAAAATTCTTGTTAATTTTTGGTCAGAAAAGGAGTATTACCCTCTAGATATGATTTCATCAAGCATTTTTTTTCCTAGACTTCCATCAGTTGCATGACCTAGAAACTGCACTCAGGTATTGTGTAGATACTCTTACGTGTTGGCATTTAGAATTACCAGTTAGGTTATTTCAGACAGTTATATAGTCCAGTGTTTATTTCTTTGTACCGGTAAAATACAGTTGATCCTTCAACAACACAGGTTTGAACTGTGTGTGTCCGCTTATATACATATTTTTTTCAGTACGTACAGTACAGTACTGTAAATGGACTATCTCCTCCGTAAGATTTTCTTAATAACCTTTTCTTTTTTCTAACTTACTTTATGGTAAGAATATAATCTGTAATACATGTATCATACAAAATATGTGTTCATCAACTCCTTATGTTATTGGTAAGGCTTCCAAGCAGTAGTAGGCTATTAGTAGTTATGTGTTTGGGGGGGTCAAAGTTGTACGTGGATTTTTGACTTCGTGGTGGTGGGGGGGGGAGGGTTAGTGCATCTAACTCTGAGTTGTTCAAGGGTCAACTGTAGTTCCATTTTCTGCTTTGAAATAGCAAGAAGTGAAAATGGAGGCATATGAAATAGTTCATCTTGTTTTCAGTAAAAACCATGCAGGTGAATTTTGAATATTCATGTCAAATTAAAGCAAACCAATGGCTGCTTAGGACCCAGTATATACAAAGAGCATCAGGCTGGGCATTCTACCCCCACAAAACAAAGGGCTGAAAAGCCTTCTAAGTACAGTTTCCATCTGATAATTTTTAAAGTAACTTATTTATAACCCTTGTGATCCACATCAGCTGTTCTATACATCTCCTTTAAAAATCCAAAGGTCTGGAGGAAAAGACAGTCAAGAGATATAATAATCAAGTGCAGTGTCTTTAGGGGCACATTGAGGAAATTCAGTGTGTCCTGAGTGTTGATTTCCACTGTTCTTTTGGAAATAAATATTAAAGGGTATAGTGACCTATCTGTCACACAGTTTAAAAAGCTTCTGCTGGAAATATGGCAGAATGTTACCAGTTAAGTTTTGTCTGTCTCAATGCTCATTGTCATTTCTTCTATCTTTTATGTTTGTAAATTTTAGAATTAAAAGTTAAACATTCTTTCAAAGCACAAAGAAGGTATAGTTTTTTTTCAAGAGTATGTTGATTTTCTACCAAAAGCCCCACCTCAAACCGCAGAGTATCAAAGCTGCCTGATTAGTGGTTTTATTATTTAAGCCCCATGGGCTGGTAGCCATAAAAACTTGAAATCCCGCTAGAGAGCAAGGTTTTTCTAAGGAGTAAATATGGGCCGTAAAGATATAATTGTAAAATAATACAGCATCTCAGTGATGCTATTCAGCTTAAGCTGAAGGAGAGATAGGGTTACTTCACAATTAGATGTATTATTGTTGTTCTGAGTCTCCAAAATAAAAGGAAAGAAAGCCTGACATTTGACACGTAATTTATTTTGGGGTCTCTGTGTCAATTTTTTTCCTATTAAGGTTAATAATAAATTCCTGTCTGTCTGGCGGGAATATGCTTAAATGAAGATTAATGACTGAACATTGTTAAAACCCTTGGAGACTGATTTGATGTGTGACATGCAAAGAGAGCATTCTCATTTATTATTTGACTTATAAATAACTTGGCAAAGAAATAATGTATTAAGTTCACATCAGTCTTACAGATTAGGAGATAATATTAAATACGGAGGAAATTAGACCAACCTAACTTGGCGGCTTTCCAAATTTTGTGAGCCCGCTAAGGTCAGAATGCTCAATACCAATTATGAACACAAGTTACCTAATGAAGGGAAGTTTAGGGAAGATGGATTGCTTGAGGCTCTCTCTGTCAAGTACTCTCTGAATACAGGGAGAAAGAGAAAGGAGAGATTGCGGAAACTTTAAAAAAGAGAATAATGGATAAAAAAGATTTTAAAGAAGTTTTGCTCTCTCCCGTATGACGTAATTTACTTTCTCTCCAGGAAAGCTTTGGAAGAGTCTGCGTGGGGGGTGGGGAGAAGATGTTCACTTAAGTGTTGATTAAAAAGTTGATTCTTTGCCCCCAAATCACTGTAATTGGAAATATGTCTTGGGCTGTTTGGGTGTTATATAGTGAAGCCTCTATTCAAGCTAATTCCCTTCTGTCTGGAAGGGGTTCGGATGCTGGATGGAGATGTCACGGACATGGTTGAAGCGAAATCGGTTAGCTTCAATCCCCAGCACGTGCATATCTACAGTGCAAGCTGGGGCCCCGATGATGATGGCAAGACCGTGGATGGACCGGCTCCACTCACCCGACAGGCCTTTGAAAACGGCGTTAGAATGGTAGGTTTTAAAAGCACCTCGGCTCATACTTTGTCGATCAGTGATGACTCTCTTGATGATTCTCATGGGATTCTCTAGAGGAATGGACAGAGCTCATAGCTGAGCCAGGAGACAGGTTTATAGAAAGAGGCACTGAACCTTTAGGTTTGTGTGTTACATCCATTCTGCAAATGAGCTAAGAGCTAGAGAGATTCCCCTGACAAGAACAGAGGTATATTTGGATGCTTCAATTTGCTCAAAGGAAATGTATTCGTTAATATGTTAATCTTGCATTTGGAGCAATAAATTCTCAGCACTGAGAGATGGAGGAGAAATGAAGATACTGAACCGCTCTAGTTGGTGTTGAGGTCATCCAGCAGTGCCCTTCTGGGCCTCTCCCTTTCGTACCCCCTTCCCAGGTTTCACTTCTGTCCCAGGACAGTATTACTGTTAGGCTGGCTCCCAAGTTCCCCAACCAGGCAGCTCAACCATCGTCATTTTCCTTGATTTCACTTAAAAATCCGTGCACCACTCCTCCCCTCAAAAACTGACCACATAATCTAACGTAATAAAATGTCTCCTTCAAATTACAGATCTTAAAAAATCCTACTTTATTTTCATTAAATAAAAAATAAGGCCGTATACTTGTAATCATGGAAGGAGGAGCATTCCATCAGAAGCAACTCCTTTCTGTTTCTTACCCCTGAGCGAAACTTTGGGTGATTTAAAGCATATCTTTTAATCTTGATCTGGGGCCATCCTCCCTTTCTTCATCATCTTTTTTCACTTTTTTGTAATGGAAGCATATTCCGCTCTTCCTATCCTTTAGCTAGTACTGTTTTCCCAGCGCATCCTTGCCTCATTCCCATGTCCTAGGACTATACAGCCGATTATCTTCCACCATCAAGCCTCAGCTAAAACGCTGCCTGTCCCCAGAAGCCTTCTCACTGCTCGAACTAAAGCTAAGCTCCAGCAGTCCCTACCCTGCACCTGCTAAACTTTATGTTGTTCTTGGTGTTACATAGAGTCATTATCATATTGTGCTTTATATCAGAGTTATCCTGGCCTATATCTTCCTAATTAAATTGTTATGTCCCAAGATAGCAAAGCTTGTGCTCTACCCATCTTGATGGGCTTTGCAAAATGCATGGGGTACATGGAACTCTAGTGACTGTTCAGTTAATGTTTGTTGAATTTCATTTAATTTACTACGAATTATGGCAGCCACGAGATGGTTGTATATTCAGCCCTGATTTGGATTGGTGGAATGCATGCAGTTGGTTAATGTAATGTTGCAGCTGGAGTACAGATAATAATGCTTCTTCCACCTTTGTGGGATTGGTGTTGGGGTGTAATCACAAGACTAAGCTAAGCTGTCTCCTGGTTATTTTGAAATAGACTGGAAGGGAAGGCTTGTGCACTCATTCAGGATGTACTTCCTAACTGAAAGATAGTTCAGGCTTGGTTAAGACATCCTTTCTAGTTCTGTCAATCTTTAACTATTCTAAAGCCCTTTAAAGCTATAGAATAGTGTTTTAAATCGTTTTGCCTAGAATTTTCCTTTCAAGGTGTCTGAACACCAAATGAATGTACTCTAAGTAATCTGGTGGTTGCATTACCAAAGCCCTGGAATGCAGATTGGTATTCTTTCTCTGCCATCCATTGAATGGTCATTCAAGTTAAATAAATCAAGCTTAGTTCATATTTAGTCTTCAAATTGTATTTGTATGGCTTTTGATATAATATAAAGAGTAGGCTGGAATTTCTCATTAGTATAATATATTAGTAATTAAAAATCTCAATAGCGTACATATAGACAGACAATGCCCCATATTCAGTAGTTGCCATTGAATTAGATGGGGGACCGATGTTTTCAAATTTATTTCTGCTAGGGAGTCTTTCATTCAGTGGTAATCTTGACTGGAATTTCAATGTGTAAAACAAATTAAAAATCTGGTACTTTGGTTGAAGGAGGAAAAGGTTAAGAAAGAAGATCATCTGAAGAAGCTACTCAAACTTATAGGAAGATTATATTTAGAAACAAATAGTTTTGAAAAAAATTACTTTATATTCATTATTAATTACAAAAGTAACCCATGCTTATTAAAATAAATCATGCTATAAAGATGAAATTAAAAATAGATTCCCCACACAACTAGGTAACCATTGTTAAGAGTATGGACTCCACCTTTCCCTACTTCTGTGTGCATTCCCACAACAAACAGGGATCACATGCCTCTGCATGTTGCTGTTTTCACTTAGCAGTGTGTGGTGGGCATTCTTCCAGGGTAATTCATAAGGAGAGAACTCATTTATTGTAATGTTTCACCATTTTTAGAATATGGAGATACCATAATTTATTCAACACTTCACTGAAGATCTTTCAAGGTTTTAATCTAAAAAAAGAGGTGGGGGGGGGAATTTAGCTATTTACTTTTAGAGTTAAGGTAGTAACAAAAGAAATAACTCCTAAAAAACAACAGATTATTCTCTGGCTGCTGTCATGGCACATTAATTATGGAAAAGCAGCAGCGACCCATTTAAATGTGTTTAGATCAACAGGATAGGGTTTCTATGTGTTTGCTATACACAGGCTTCGGACTTAGCCAGGTTGAGTCCAGGATCTGTCATTCACTGCTCTCTGACCCAATACAGATCAAATTACGTCTGCTCCCATTTCCTTATCTAAAGTAAGCCAATAATAGTACCAAGAGAGACGTTATGAGTGTTAAATGAGATGATAATGCATCTAAAACTATTGACACAGTACCTGGTGTCAATAGCAATAGGTGCTCAAGAAATACATTTTATTTATAGGTATCAGTGTGTGGTTATAAATGTATATATATTTACATATGCATATATAGGTATCAGTATGTATATATACATACATTTTTTTTCAAAGAAGAGATCATGTCCTTTCAAAAAATTTTATATTTCTCCTCAGTCCTCGATCCTTGTCTACTGTTTCTGCACTACAGAATTCTAGATGATTCCGTTGAGCCTCCTGTAGTGGTGGATTAGAAACAATATATAGAAATCAGCATAGACTTTCTGAGTTCTTGCATGTCATATACTTTGTTCTTCCTACGTCTGGCCTCACCTTCAATTTCATTTGCCCTTAAAAGCACATCTTCCATTTCGATACACAAATTCATTCTACTTATCTATGTTTGTAGTCTTGAATTTAATTTATATTTTCCCAAGAGATGTTTCTCTAAATATCTATGAATATATAATTTAACATTTTTAAAGCAGCATATTAGTCTTCCGGGAGAAAGAAACCTTCCGCTTCTTTATTATCAGGCATCAAATGGCACAGTACATTCTATAGTCTTCGATATTTTATTCTAATTTGTGTTCTATATATAATATACATTGTCAAACTTGGAAATGATCGGATGAAAACTTTATACAAAGTTAGATTACAAAGTGCAACTAAGAAATGAGTGATTTATTGGCTGCAAGATTTAAGGAATGAAGGAATAAATAACTACTAAAATAGCTCCCTCAGGTTCTGGATAAAACCCTATGTGACAGCTTAAAGTCACTCTGGCCTGTTAAGGTTTTAACTGTATCACCTACAAAAATACAGGAATTGAAATTTATTTATTCTTTCTATTAAATTCAGTGAGCTCCCACTTTCTGTAGAATGTAGATAAAGCAATGAAGGAGACATCTAAGTTTTATATGCAACTCATCAAAGTCTGTACATTCGAGCAACAAGACAGGAAACAAACAGAAACCGTCAAGACGACAAGCTAATGATAAGTGTTGTAAATGAGATAAACGGGTGAGGGGGCAGGACAGAACTGTAGTTCAGGAGGATAGGGAGTCCTCTCTGAGGAGGGGGTACATGAATGGGGACATAAATGGTAAGAGGCCAGTCAGGTGGAAGGGATGTTTTCTGCAGAAGGAACAGCAAGAGCAAAACACCCTGAGTGGAGAATGATCAGGCTGTGCTCACAGAACAAAATGCTGATTTGGATGATGGGAGCGATGTGGGCGGAGAGCGGGCAGTAGGAGATGGTTTGGAGAGGTAGTCAGCGGCCAGTTCCGCAGGGCTGTCTAAACCATGGAGGGTGTTTGTGATTTATTCCATTGCAGAAAACCCTTGGAGGTTTTCTGAGTAGTGGCCTGTTGGGACACAAAATTTTCAAAGCTCGCTGCTGTACAGGGAATGGACTCTATGTGGGAGAGGGACGGGGAGGCAGGAGCGGAAGATTGAAATGGTCCAGGGAAGATGTGATGATAAGCCGGACTGTGAGGGGCAGCAACATCAGGACAAGTGGGGGGGTGGGGGGAGGGGAAAGAGGGAGCAGCCTACGTATCAAGACAGATTTTCACAAAGGAAATATATTTCGCTCAAGGAATCCAACTATTGATCACATCCATTCCTTCTGCTTGCTAATCAAAAAACGTAGCGAATATTGGATGTCAAAATGCTGCCTATCTGTTTACTCTAAGAAGTATTTGGTTCAGTAGAATGTAACACTCTTTTCAAAGACTAACAAAATCAGAATTGATTCAATTTAGAGCCTTTTGAATTAAGGTGCCAGCGTCGCATTAGACAAAACTATGTTGAAGAAATCATGTTACAATTGACAACTTGCTCTTTTCCCCAGAGACTGCATTTTCTTTGATGCTAAGGAGCTGTAAAATTAAATGCAGGAATCAGAGGTACATAATATGAGTTGTGTACAATTGATGATGATAGTAGTGGGGTAATCATAATAATAACTATACTAAAACACTCAACATCTGCCAGTCTGTTAGCATATGGTCAGTCCTCTGAGCCCCAAAATAGGTAACTTTTAATCTTCACAATGATCTCATAAGATAGATCCTGTTCGCCCCAATTTTATAGAAAATAGATACTCAGCAGAGCTAAACAAGTCAGAATGTGGGCCTCAAAGAAATCTAATAAATTATGCTGCATGTCGTCATTTCTGCTTTATTTGGCACATTTGACCTCCTTGTATCATCCGTGACCATAGAGCGGAGCTTTTTTCCTGTTACAGTGGTGAATGAATTTCTCACCCTCTACCTAAATCCACCTCCTCCATTTCTTCACTGGATGCCTTAGCTTCTCGCCTCACTAAAGACGTAGCTCGATCAGTTCTCTCTTCTCTCATCATCAAAACATCCCTTTCCTCTGCGTTACTGCCATCCACATACCATCAATTCTATCTCAGAAGACAGAGGGGAGACTCTCTCTGCGGTTTTCTTCTATTTTTCCAATTACTGACTCCATTTCTTTTTTGTCCCTTGGAAACCATTGTTCATACTTGTCCTCTACAAGCTCTTTTTCCATTGTTTCTTAAAGCCACTCCTCAGAGCCCTGACCCCTCAGTGCACTGAGGCTGTTCTTGTCACAACCACACTGATGACCTTCTTATGTGAAACCCAGGGCTCTTCTCTGATCCATTATGTCATTTGTCCTGGTAGGGAGGCCTGCCTGCTTCTTCTAGTCCACAATAAAATACACACACGCCAACCCTTCAGAACCCTTTTTTCCTTCTATTTAGTGTATTTCCTTATCTTGTTGATCAATTGTCTCCCTCGTAAAGGCCCAGAGATGGAGCATTTTGTTCTGTGCTAGATCCCAAAAACCTAAAACAATGTCTGTTTAGTGATGAGTGAACAAATATGTGGGTGAATTCCATGCCAGTTTGCTGCATATACTGAGTGAATTTATTTAAGGATCACACGTGGATTGGTTTTTTTAATTAATAATATGGAAATGAGTCACTAACATACATGATATATTCTGGTGATTAATGCAGGCGGACTATGGATTCAGACTCTCCAGGGGGTTTCAGTACATTCTTACCGTGTTCAAGTTAATTAGCCTCTCTCAGGATCAGTTTGTTCCTCTATAAAATGGAGCTAACTGTTAGTAATTACTTTATAGGACTATTGTGAGGATTATATGATTAATGCCTGTAATGTATGCAGCAGAGTTTCTGGAACATAGTAAAGTCTCTAATTAAGTTACGAGTCTTAATCATCATCACTTCTGAAAAGGCCAGGGTAATAAAAGTGAAATGCCAATTAATCGTGCAGAATACTGTAAAAAGTCTTAATTGTCCAAAATCTCTGGGTTAGTGGATTAACCCATTTCATATTTCTGAGTGATCCTTAAAGAAGGTAAATATACAGTCTTGAGATTATTATTAAGGAATGGCCAAAATAAATGGGACAGAATATTCAAGAGAATATTTTCTGAAGTCTATTCCATAAAACACTAATTAATAAGATGCCCCAAAGAGGGGTGGGGGTGGGTGGAGGATTTTGCTATCAAATAGCTCAAGGGGGGCGCCTGGGTGGCTCAGTCGGTTAAGCGTCTGCCTTTGGCTCAGGTCATGATCCCAGGGTCCTGGGATCGAGCCCCGCATCAGGCTCCCTGCTCGTCAGGGAGCCTGCTTCTCCCTCTGCCTCTGCCCCTTCCCCCCACTCATTCTCTCTCTCTTTCTCTCAAATAAATAAATAATTTTTAAAAATAGGCTCAAGAAACATCACTTCTTATATGCTCCCTTTTGAAACTTAAAAGCATATTAAAGGCTCTGAGAAGTTCTGCAGTAAAGAGATATGTGTAACTTGATTTACTCAACGTTCTAAACTTTAACCACCCAAAAGCTTTTTTTTGTGTGTGTGTGACTCGTTTTGAATTGGTGTTAAATTTAATTTCATTTTACATTGTTTGGAACTGCCTTACAAAAATTCAGCTAAACTCGTTAGACCTTAAGAATCAGAACATTAGAACTGGAAACAGTTTGAGTGGCTGAATTGTTTTTACCATATTTGTATATTTGTTTACTGGTTGATGTCACTACGGCTCACGCCATCTACCTTCCTAAAACGTGTGATTTCTTCTTTTCTTCTTCCAATAAGTCTTTCTTTCCTGTCTTCCTAAAAGTCTATGGAATGTGTCCTCTTGTCCTGACAATTAGAACCAGCATCTCTCAGACAGACTAGAGCCCACAGCATCCTTCCAAAGCTTCCATCCTCCTACCTTGAGCTCCAACTTTCAATTCAGCATGAACACTGCAGCCAAAGAAGTATTTTTTTGCATGTAAATCTTGTCCTTTGTCTTCTCTTTGAAACTCACCACTTCTCCCTAGGACCAAGGAGGAATAGTCTAAGCTTCTTAGAAGGGCACAAAGGTCTCTCACAATCTTGCCAGGGGTCTCAGAATCGAAATCTTACATGTCATCAAAGGAAAGCACCCTTTAAACGTTACTCTCATTCACACTGACACGATTCCACTTACCATGGTGAACCTTTGGCCTGGCTCCTTGGTATGACGGGCAAAGACTTCCTTCAGGGGAAACTCTTTGCTTTGTCTACCCAGGTGATTCTAAATAGGAAAATGATTTTATAAAATGAATGAGTCAGTTGACAGTGTTTCAGATATAAGTGACCCGAGGTTTGGTATCAGAATAAGAAGCTAACTGCCTGAGCTTTTCTTGGATAGACTGTTTATTCATTCACTTATTCCTGATTGCATTCAGGAGACATTCACATTGGGTGATTATCAATATTCTAGGTACTTTGCTAGGTGGTAGTGAAAGATGAATAACACTCAGCTGTTGTCTTTGGGAAGCTCACCGTGTAATGATGAATAAATGTTCTAAATAAAGTGCAAGCAAATTCCCCAAGTCCCTTCCGTGGCTAGAATCTTGTAAGCGATGAGAAGGACAGACTACATGGCACACGATTACAAAAACTTTTTGCATTCAGTCTAGTTGCCTTGCAATCATCTTTTTTTGCCCCATTTGGGTTATTAAACTTTATTAATACGTGGTGCATTTTTACATTCGTCAGCAGGCATCTCACATATTGGCAGCTTTTCACAGTTTCCTGGCAAGGGTATTTTATAACATCCTTTAGAAAACAAGCAAAAAATTGGAACTAAATCTTTTCCTTTTTTTCATAATCAGAAAACCCTATATTCAGATTACGAGTACTTCCCTTATTGTTTTACTCAAGAAGTAGTTCTCGAGTCCCCACTACGTACCAAGCACTGATTTGGCATTTATCTTACTCTGAGCTGGAGAAATCCTGTGGCTCATTGCACATATTGTAGAAGCATAGAGTCTAGAGTTTACTTAACCATGCTATCTACAAGTATACTTTCAATGCCAGATCATTTTTTTGAGATTTTTAGGCTTTGGGATTACAACGAAAGCCTTCCAGTGCATTCATAACAGAATCAATGTCAAGGATGGGGAAACAAAATTAGGTGAAATCCAAATCATTGGCCCCTAATCTCCCTTCATCCCATCCACACTCTGTTCTTCTCAAGGCCTCCAGATGGAAACCAGGACATTTGATCAACATCTTTTGGTACATGCCTGGCTGTTGAGTCTTTTATGAAGTCTCTGATTAATATATCCCCTTCCCATCATCAGTTTCCTTTTCACTTTACCAGATTTTACACCTGATTGGATATTTGGAATATTTGCTGAAAACACAGAGTTGCTTTACAATCACACACTGTCCATTCCATGCACATACGTGCACATACACACATTTCTCCACCCTTAAATTAAAGGCATATGTTCACCAGAAGGGGAGAGAAGAGGTATAATGAGCTTGTATAATAAACGCAGTAATAATAATCATAATAAAATTAACCAATTCCGCTTGGGAAGAATATATTTTTATCTGATACACATCTAGCTGTAACAGGCTTGGTACCAGTTGCATTTTAATAAATGACAGATTGCTGTTAAATTAGTTGGCGAATGTTTGAAAACTTTGGAATAGTCTATGGATAGGCAAAGATAGACAAGAGAGTTTATTTAATACTGGCTCCGCTTAATCAAAATTGACTTTAACTGGGGTCTGTTTTAAAAATCCTCCATTGGTATTTAACTCTATCCTGGTGGAAACTCTGTGTCTTTAGGGCTATAAGAAAGCTATGAAGTGATTTGCCCAATGCACCCAATCTTAACATTTTCCATTTTGGAAACGAAGAATTGTTTGTCTTTATACATACATAAATAAATAAATACATAAAGTAAATACATAAGTACGTATGTGGTTTCACGTTCTGTACTCTTCACAAAGTTATCTGTTATCCAAGTATCAGATTTAGATTCCTATGTTATTGTGAATGGTGATGCATTTCTATGGCAAGGAGCACAAATTTTTCCTGGCCTTGTATAGGTACAGATGTCGAATATTTACTGTCACCTTGTTTTCAGTTATAGAGATTCACTTTGAACTCTATGAGTAGTTTATATTAGCTTTAGCAAATGCCATTCTAATTCTGTCTGTTCTACTTAAGGATTAACCAGATATCAGTAACAATCGTTTTTTTTCTCTTTTCATTTCTTTTGTTCTATATATAGTGACATATAAGGGAGGATGTGAAGCCCTTATGGGCATCATCCTAGGACAGTCTGGATGTCCCAACTTAGAGGGAAAATACAAAAATCATACAGGGATTGGATTAGGTCAAGTTAAGGTCCATACCAATCCTGTGTTTCTCTGATTCAGAGCATAAATTTAAGAAAGGTAGTGGAAATTTTCTTTAACAAAACTTGGCAGTTACCGGGATAAAAAAAAAAAAAAAGGCCACTGTGAAATAAACGAGGATAAATTGAACTGAGTTGATAGTAAAAAATGATTTTTAAAAAAAATTTTTTAAACTTATTTATTTGAGAGAGAGAACGAAGAGAAAGAGAGCATGGGGGTGGGGGGGAGAGGAAGAAGCAGACTCCCCGCCGAGCAGGGAGCCCGATGCGGGACTCGATCCCGGGACTCCAGGATCATGACCTGAGCCGAAGGCAGTTGCTTAACCAACTGAGCCACCCAGGCGCCCATAAAAAAACGATTTTAAAGTATGTATGACTTTTATAGCAGATTTTGCTCACTTGCCCTGAGCTTACAGTTCTTCTCTTTAAGAGGAGGACAATCAAACTTTAATATTCAGGATTGTAAACATTATGATGATTATTAATTCTGAGACCTACTTGGGTTAGGTATAAGGATGATCTTCATAGGACCTCACCAGTTTATAGATTTGGAAACTAAGTCTTAGCAAAGTAGGGGACCTGACCATTAGGAAGCATGAGTGTGGCCCTGACTCGGTCTATCTTCTTCACCACCATGTTGTGTGAATCCATTCCTGTCAGGTGCGTCATATGGGCTTGTCTGTGTCCGTTCAGCTCTCTGTCAACGGTAGCTGTCATTATGGTCATGGAAGTGGACGCTACCACAGGGACCTCTCTCTTCCCTGAAGTCCTGGGAAAAATTGTTGGGGCAAACTGACTTGGCATATTCTCAACTTCACTGTATTGTCTCTTTCTCTCCTCCCCCGATGCAAGCTGTGACAATGTAGAAAGAACTGACGTTAAAGTCACAGAGAGCCAGGTTGAAATCTTCTTGGTTTCCCTCCAGTGTTTTGAACAAGGTCAAGTTACTAAGTTATCAGAGCTTCTTCCCTAAGAAAAGACTATGATAATGCTGACTTTGTGGAGCCCTCAGGGAGAGATCACACATATGCAGTGCTCAGACATATTGCTGGTCTTCTCCTCAGAGGAGAGGCCATGTTTGATGCATTTTTAAGGACGTCTTGTAAATAACATAAGCTTACTACCAAGCATAATCTTTTCAGAAGTGTGATTTGCTTTCATTGAAGTCAGGAATGCGTTTATGGGAAGAAACCGTGAGGGGCTGATTTTCTCTATTTCAGAAATGTTATGGGCTGCTCCACAAAAGACCAAGGTTGTTACCTCATGGAGTAGAGGCCTGTGACATTCAAACCCCCTGGTGGGCTTTGGGGGAAACAGCTTTCTTGCCCTCTCCATGTTGACCAGTCCACCATGGTAAGGCATTCTGTAACCTAACGTAGAGAAGAGTATAAACCTTTCACTCCTGCTAGAGTTTCCCTCTGTCCTCCTTTCCAAACGCCTTTTCAAACATTGGCAATAAATTCCTTTCATACCCCTGTTGATAGTAAATATTTTTTATTCTGTATGAAAGGAATATTTAAAATTTTACTCCTTTAGTAGAAATTTAAAGGCATGGTATCTTCCTGGGCAGTTTCATAATAGGTAACTAATATTAATATTGGCAATGTCCTTCTCAATTTCATAAACTTGCCTCTCCTGAAACAATTCTGAGCATGATTTTGCCTTTGCTCTGGGATGATCCAAGTTATAGAAACTTCTGTCATATATCTTGTCTTTTGCTCCCCAAAATGGGAATGCTAGAATGGTGGGTGTACCCAGAATGGGTGCATTGGTGCTGTTAATTATTGATTGTGTTGGGACACCTGGGTGGCTCCGTTGGTTAGGTGGCTGCTTTCGGTTCAGGTCATGATCTGGGGGGTCCTGGGATCGAGTCCCTGTCAGTGGGGAATCTGCTTCTCCCTCTCCCTCTGCCCCTCCCCACCACTCATGCTCGCTCGCTCTCTCCCTGTCTCTCTCTAAAATAAATAAAAATTTTTAAAAAATTATTGATTGTGATTAGTTTAGAGAGCATATAAGATTCGCCACAGGTGTTGTTATAGCTGCCTGGAATGAGGAATTGAGAAACATAATTCTCATGTTCCTCCTCCCAGCCAGCGTTCCAGGCCACCAGGCCGTGGGAAAACAGCTTGAGTAGGGCTCAAATCTTGGAGGTTGTGGGAGTGACCAGAAGTAAATAATAACCTGAGTTCACTGAGGTTCGGTGAGTCAGATGAGGAAGACAAGGCCGAAGAAAAAATGGAGGATTGACCGTTATGAATTGGCTGTAGAGAAAACACTAATAATAGCAGACAATTATTCGGGAATTGTTGATTTGGCAAATGAGATAGGGCAGGAGGAGAAAGTGGTTTTTTTGTTTTGTTTTTTGTTTTGTCTGCTCCGCTGTAGTTCAGCAGGTCTCCCTAACCCATGTTATTATGCACTTTTAGGAACACCCCATTGCATTCCTAGTCCGCGGGGAATAGCATTTCAGTCGAGGTGGGAGTGGACCCATCTGGTTCTGGCTCTGCCAACTTCATTTCCTTAGTTTTCTGATGTAGGAATTTAAAATTTCAACGTATGAACCTCTCATATATCCAGTTTTAAGTAATATCCATAGCACATTATTCAGCTCCAAATTTTCATTATATAAAGTTCCTAAATGTACAGAATATCTAAAGGATCATAGGAATAAAATTCTTTGCTTGAAAATGCATTTATTTCCACTAGTAAACACACCTGGTTTTTAGTTCCTCCTAGATCTACTACCTTTTCTCCGTGAAAGACTGATTTGCTTTTTCCAGTTATACTTTACAAATAAAGTGAAAGATATCTACACTATTGTAATACTGTTGTCGGGAGCCAAGGATCACACCATTGTGCACTTTGGTGATAAAGTGTCAGAAGCTGTAGTATGTGTACAAACCCTCACTGTCAACCCTTCTGAGGAAAAGGCAGCTCCGGGACAGAATTGGTTCTACCAAGCCTTTAGTGAGTGGATGTTCTACTGAATTTATATTCTGGCGGATAGGGTAGACAAGCAGCTCATTTATTTTTATTTTTTTTTTTTCTATTCACATGATAAACATAAATGTAGCTTTTTATCAGGAACCTGAGTCTGGGGGAGTTCTGAATTTACAGAATTGATTAATTTTTATGCTCGTTTTTGCCATTTATTCCAAATGTCCTTTTAGAAAACTGAGCTAAAGTCAACTTTAAGTTCTCTGAATTGAGGGCATCAAGCTGCTCGTTTCCGGTACTAGATCGTGAACAAGGTTGTAAAAAGACCCCAAATGTATCGTTTCACCAGAAATGCTTGCAACTATTGTTGCCAATAGTCGATTCTACAATCATAAATTGGGTTCTCTATTCCTTTATAAAGGGAAGTTGGCTGCATTCGGTATTCTTGGGAAGCGTTTAAAAGGGCTTTTCATTAAATTAATATGATTGCTAATAACTACATCTAATATTTTCACTGTATTAAGCCTACAAAACATTTTAAAAATGTTTAGTATACATGGCTTAGCCACCCATCGTGTACATAATAAATCAGAAGAGAGAAAACCTGATTGGGGATGGGGGGGAAAAGGTGGGTGAGGTTGAGACGAAGAGAAAGAGAGGTTGAAGTCCTATCACACAAGAAAAGCTAGGAAGACAAAAATGGGGAGAAACAGCTTACCATTCACTAAAGCCTTCTTTATCTCACTTTTAGTACTTTAAAAAAATAACTGCCTGTGTATTTCCAGTCTTTTTCAATCATCAACCATGCTTGGACAGGGTAAGTAGCATAGAATGAAATGGTGAAGACCCGTCCACGGCGTATTTTTTGTTAAGTCAGTCTATGGATGTTTCGACAGTCCTTCCTCCAGATTGGATTTAGGGCTACACGGCAGCTTGGGTGGTAGACACGCTAAAGTGGGCATGAAAAGATTAAGAACAGCAGTGAGGGGAGGTGCTGGGGCCCAAGGAAGGTTGAACATCAGCAGGTGTTGGCTATCTGTTGAAATCCTCTTTGGGAAGCATTGCTAAGCATTTTCAATCCTAGAACTTTTGCTTAGAAACAAGTGGAATTAGTGAGCTGTTGGCTGCACTCAAATTACCAAATAAACCATAATTGATAACAGTTCGGTTTTTCCTGAAAGTAATTCTTCTGTTTCACTTAATAATTCTGAGAGCACAATAATGAAATATTCTGAGAACAGAAGTAGAATCCAGTGAAACCTGTATACTCTTTACATCAGCACTCTGACTCGTGGAGTAAGTAGATCATACAAATAAGGGTTGCACGTGCCTATTTTCTGGGTGAGGGAAGACACCGAAGTAGAGGCTAGCAAAGTTAGCACCCTGGCATAGGATTGTTTCTGACAGAGCATCCGTTTAGCCTCCAGATTCCTAATCCTCAGAGGACATATCTCCTTTTACCCTTTAAGAACATCTCATTGTCTGTCATCTTGGATTCCCTTGTGTTCTGGTGGGGAGTGGCTGTCTTCCCTGGGTCCAGATGAGTCTCACCTAGAGCTGACCCTTGACCAATGTGGAGATGAGGGACCCTGACCCCCTGCACAGTCCAAAATCCGTGTATAACTTTTGATTCCCCCAAAACTTAATGACTTATTGATAACACACAATTAACATACATTTTGTATGTTATACGTATTATATACTGTTTTCTAAAGTAGGCTAGAGAAAAGAACATGTTAAGAAAATCATAAGGAAGAGAAGGAACATTTACATTGCTATACTGTATTTATTTAAAAAAAAAAATCACATATGAGTGGATTCGTGCAGTTCAAACCTGAGTTGGTCAAGGGTCAACTGTAATTCATTCTCCTACCCCAATCCCCATCTTGCCCCAAAGAACTGATTGAAAAAACAAGTCACAGGCTTTAGTCTTTCCCAAAGATGTCTTTCTGAATCTGTATCATAACTGCATTTTCTTGGTGCATTCCCAAGGAAGACTTTGCCCCACCAAGTTCCACCAGAGTTGTCTCCCAGGCATTGGAAGTTGTGTGACCATCTGCTCCTGACCTGTCCTCAATTATGGATTGTATTTCTTCTTGGATTACTTTTGAGGTCACCTTTAAGAAGCCTTTGTTTTCACGTGAGTCATCTCTACTACAGATGATGATGATTCAAAGGGTTATTAACTATTGCTTTAAAAAGCAATATATGCTTTAGAATTCTGGAACATTTTGTGTGAGAACTGCAAATGCCTTTCAGAAGTTTGTTGTTGTCATCTTGCCTTTATATTATGTTTCTACACCAGACCTATTTCTGTCAATGAACCTGCTCCGTTAAGGAACCAGATTGATTTTGTTAAAAAGATGATTGATTCTGTTAAAAAAAAAAAAAAAGATGAGCAGTTCTTTCTTCAGAGCTCAGCTACCACATATTGTGGGTGTCCTTGTCTTTCCCCTGCCTCATCTGGCCTGAAGCCTCTTTATCTGTGATCCGAGTGTGGAAGAGCTTCCTTGGAGGGTGATGCTCTTTTCACACTGAGAGAACGAATATCAAAAAAAGGATGGTGAGCGGAATGGTGAAGGGCTTTGGTAATTGGGTACGCAGGCTCTGCTTGGAAGACATCGCACATAAAGGAAAGTTCCTCATCATGTGTTGTATCATCCTGTCTCTTCATGTTGACACATACAGATACGCGCCTTCTGACCAGATTCCTTGGGACCTCCATCCTTCATCTCCACCACATTCTGGTGATATGATGGCTCACCTATTACTTAGTGTTACTTGGTTTTCTAATTTGTAAAATACATATCTAATTTGCTGGTATTGCTCTAAATTAACTAATATTTGTGAAAGCACCAGCACAGTGTCCAGCCACTTTTTTTTTTCTTTTTTTTTTTTTTTTTTTTCAGGAATCTCTGGTCACTTACTTGTGCCCCTTTAAGAATATTTTCTAAGTGATATGGGAAAGAAAGTAATATTAAAATACCAAATAAAATCTAACTGCATTGGCTGAAAAATTATCACACCATTTTAAAGAAAGTTGGTTCCATCAAACTCTCTAGCTTTCAAAACCTGGCTCGGGGCGTAGGATTTAATTGGTAGTGCAGCATAAAGTAGCCTTTTCTGACCTCCAGAAACACAAGAAAATCCAGTTCCTTTCTAGCCTTTAGTAATAAAACAATGGGACATTATAAATTGATGTTTGTACAGCATACATGAGAAGAAACACATGCACAATTAAATACACAATGAAAAAGAATAGAGTTTGGTCGAATGGATCTTATATGGATTTCACAAAATATTTTGCCTTGAGTTTACTTTTAACTTAGTACTCATTTAAATTGGAGGATTTTTTTTTTCTTTTCTCATCCAAAGCCATATTTAAATAACCAGTTGCAATCACAATACTTTACCAAACTTGAAAATGTCATTTCCTACACTTTGGGAAAATATGTGTCTCAAGATTCTCTACTCTTTATCCTACTCTGCCCACCTTCCTTTCTCCCTATATCCCACATTAAGATTTAATTCTGAAATTACTCTGACTTTTGGAGAAATGTCCAGATTCTCTTTTACCACATATGTTTTGATTTTCTGAATATTACACACTAATGGGAATCTGCTGTGCATCTGTAGTAAATAAATCTTTGAATTGCTAATTGTTTCAGATTAACCCCATAGATCTTTAGCATAGATCTTTATGGTGTTTTCAGCCCACAAATTAGCCTGTTTCTGGGATTTTAATCATAAACATGCATAAGGGTCAGAATGCCTGGTGGATAGTGTGCCGGCAGCATCTATATATTCTGTCGCCTCCATGGGGCGGGGAGGGCAGGTCACCCTTTATCTCCCCATCTCCCCCTCTCCCCTTGTATGATTCAGCTCGGCCCGCCATAATGGAGTACCACAGACTGAGTGGCTAATAACAGAAATGTATTTTCTTGAAGTCGGTAGGCTGGAAGTCTGGAAGTCCGTGATCAGGGTGCCAGCAGAGTTGGGTTCTGGTAATAACCTCTCTCCTCAGCTGAAGAGACAAGCCACCTTTTTGCAGTGTCTTCACTGTATTTAATACCGTCACATTGGGGGTTAAGGTGTCACCGAATGAATTTGAAGGGGGGGGGACCCAACTCACTTCATAACACACCTTAAGGACAATGCCAGTTGTCTCCCATGAGATTCTCCAGATCCTCGCTCCCCTTCTTTCTACAAGCTCCATGCTCAGGGATACTGATCCCTATGGGCTCCCAGGTCCTCTGGCTTCCGGGAGAGAGATGGGAGAGAAGGAGAAAGAGACTAGGGTCTCAGTATATATGTCCCTGGCCCCCTCCCAGCAGGGCCAACATGGGTTGGTATGTCCCCTAGTCATATGTCAACTCGTACTAGCCCCTCTGTTTCCAGTTCCAGTGACACCCCCCCCCTCCCCAGCTTCTTTCTGTCCTAAGGGTGTTGGGATGGTTATTGATCTCATACTGTCCTTTGATGTTTCCCTTCACCATACCCAGCTATAAAATAATTCCCTCAAATTATCTTTGATAGACAGATGTCGCTTCTTTCTGGAAAGCACATTTCCAGGGCAATGGCAACCCACTGTTCTTTCAACCATTCATTCTGTCAACCCAGCGGATCTACAAAGGACTCCATAATAATGTCCTAGTTCCTTCACAGTGTCCCCTCTGGATGCTGCCATGATAGAATGACTTGTGGTCCTACTTTTGAGGGAGCCCTGGTCAGGTTGGGATTTCTAGGCAGAATTTTGCATCTGAACCTACGTCCTTCTCCCTGAGAATGCTCAGGACCATGCATGCACCCTTTCTTTATCATTTTAATTGTGCCACCAAGTCTGGAAAGAACTTGGAGGCTGGTCTGCTCTTAGGTTCTAAAGCCAAACTTCAATGAAGACACTGGAGCTTTGGCTAAAAACAGTACAGCAACCACCAGCTGCCTTTTTTGCTCCAAAGGAGACTATTGTTGAGGGCTAGGGGCACAGGCTTTAGCTCCAGTTGGATTTTAAGCTCTGGTTCTGGTGTTCATGTGCATTTCTGAGCCCCAGTTTACCCCTCTGTGAAATGATGAGATAGACTTGAATTGTGCAGAATAATGTTTGTACAGTGCTTGGTGCCTAGTAAGTTTCTATAAATGTTAGTCTCTACTGTTTTTAGTGCACAATGAACCTTCTGTGTTTAAAAGCCCTCTTGATCATAAAGTAAAAATTATCTCTTAAGAATTGGCCCTGTGTTTCCCCTCTTAAGAGGAGAATAAATGTGTTCGTTTCTGTTTATAAAAATCATATATGGTCATGGAAGGATGGTATGAAAAAGAAAAAAAAATCTTTCCTAATCTTACCAAAGAGAATTAAGTTCTCTTACATTGTCATTTTATGATAGCTTTATGCATATAACTTTATACACGTTAAGTTCTTTACTCATGCACGCGCGCACACATGCACACAGGCACACAAACATTTTGTTTTTCTGAACTGAGACCATATTATATCATTTTGTATCCTCCATTTGTAATTACATTGTGAACATAAAAGTACCTTCTAAATATTTTCTTATTAAATATTCTTTTAAAACCAAGTATGTTTTTAAAGATCTTTTCAGTGAATTTTATACATAGGCACCCAGTCATGATTTTGTATAGGTATATATATGTGATTATGCCAGACGTGCTTTTTCATGGTTTTGTGGTTCTTAATCTATTGTCTGTTCCAGTGATGTTTAAACCAGGAGGGTTTTTGCATTATGTCATGCATTCTGTTGACCTGCCAGATAGAGCTCCAAAGTGACCACGCTTTTTGCCAGCAACACAGCCCCTCGGTGTGTGATAGAGAGGGTACATATTGATGAGGAATTGGACCCTTCCTTCTTTGGCTATGATGTTCTGTCTCTGAGGTGAGGATATGAGTCAGTCACCAGAGTTTCTCAATCTGGCCATCCACACCATAGTGGGGAGTAATTCCTTCTAGAGATTTACAAAGCATTGAATAAAATCCTTCGTTTAGGATGGCTTAGTGATTTTTGCATCCTCCTGTACATTTCCTGAATATTTTGATGACAAACTGAAGGATGGTAAACCAGACCCAGCTGTCTCGTGGCAATAGCATCCAGAACTTTCTCTCTCTCTCCACGAATTTTTCCCATTCCTGTGCGATCATATTGCATTTTTCCACATTGAAAGACAAAAAGAAATCTATGTTCAGGTCAAATCATGTCATAAATATTCTGTTCCTTGAACTTTCAAGGTCAGAGACAGTTTATCAAGGATATTTCAAATTCTTTGTCCTCTCTCTTTCCTTGGCTCTTTTACCAGAAATTCCAAAACAGCATCCCAAATACTTTCCTTCCACCTGAGACCATAAAATCTAGGGCCTGGAAGCAAGAAAGAGGTTCAGCCGTCACCAGCTAGTGATTTTGGTTCTCACTCCCTAATTACCAAATGATAGATTTGGCCTATGTGTCCTTAAGTGTGACTTCTAGTTTTAAAAAGGTAAAATTTCTGGGGCGCCTGGGTGGCTCAGGCGTTATGCGTCTGCCTTCGGCTCAGGTCATGATCCCAGGGTCCTGGGATTGAGCCCTGCATCGGGCTCCCTGCTCGGCAGGAAGCCTGCTTCTCCCTGTCCCTCTCCCCCTCCTTGTCTCTCTCTCTGTCAAATAAATAAAATCTTAAAAAAAAAAAAAAAAGGTAAAATTTCTGAGGTATTCAGCTCTAGCTATTCAGAGAAATACACTTCACTTTGGCTAACTTCTCTCTTTTCTTCTGAAGATCTTATCTTACGGAACCAAATAGTCATTATGCTTCACTACATCTATGTTCTACTTTCTTTGCTTGTTCTCCTTAATTATTTTATGACCTCAGGAAACTCTGAGAATGTTTCGGCATAAAGAATGTAACCCCATCTCCTAGCCTTGTAAGAAAAATTTCACGGATCAGGTCGAAGAAGGTATCCGCCATCAAATATGTTTGGGAAAAAAACATCCGATTGTGCCTCCCATAGAGTTTTGCAATGAACAATCCCTTATTGAGTTCTACAGTAGGGGAATCTGTTTCATTTTGCTTAGAGTTTCCCAAACATACTTAATCTTGAAATTCTTTTATTTTTTTTAATGTCTATTTATTTATTTATTCATGAAAGTCAGAGAGAGAGAGAGAGGCAGAGGCAGAGGGAGAAGCAGGCTCCCCGCCCAGCAGGGAGCCCGATGCGGGACTCGATCCCAGGACCCCGGGATCATGACCTGAGCCGAAGGCAGACGCTTAACCATCTGAGCCACCCAGGTGCCCCGAAATTCTTTTATTTCTGGTAGCATCCATTAACATCCTTCATAATTAGTGTCCATGCCATACATAGAGGGGACACAGCTCTGGAAGGCACATCGTCCCTAATTCTGCTCCTCACCAATGAGGTGACTTAAGAATAAATCACATAACCTCTCCATACCTCATATGTCAACTGAGGGAGCAGAAGAGCACCACTTCGTGTGAGAGTTATAGCACTAGTAAAGGTCTGCAGTAATTACAGCTAATGATATTCCAACTCTGGGGTCTGGCTGTGTGGGTTCAAATTTTGTCCTTCCACTCCCTAGCTATGTGACCATGGGAACATTTCTTAATTTCTGTAGCTCAATTCTTCATCTGTATAATGGGGACAAAAATTGTACCATTCCCACAGCGTTGTTGGAAGAGTTCAGTCTGATTCACATAAAACAATTATAATTGCGCCTGGTCCATGGTGGGTACCTAATGAATGTTAGCCCTCCTCTTGTCGTCATTGGTATCTCGTGACTTCTATGACTATGACATGTGAAAAGGATTATTTTAGGTCTTTTTATTGGGATATAATTGACATGTAACATTATATTCAAGTGTACAAAATAATGCTTTGGTATTTGTATATATTGGGAAATGAGTACCACAGTTGGTCTAGGTAACATCCATCACCATGCATAGTTACATTTTTTTTTTTCTAGTGATGAGAACTTTTAAGATCTACTCTCTTAGCGACTTTCAAATAAACAGTGCAGGCTTATTAACTATAGTCACCAGGCTGTACATCACATCCAGATTATTTTAGTTTCTAAAAACGACTCCTCTTGGGGCACCTGGGTGGCCGAATCAGTTAAGCGTCCAACTCTTGATTTCAGCTCAGGTCATGATCTCAGGGTCGTGAGGTCGAGCCCAGGGTCGGGCTCTGCACTCAGCACGGAGTCTACTTAAGACTCTCTCTCTCCCCCTCTCCTTCTGCCTCACCACCCCGTCCCCCCGCTCATGCTCTCTCACTAAAAAAAAATTAAAAATAAATAAAAGCAACTCTTCTTACCTCAGAAAACAGCTTACATCCAGCATGTTACTAAAATAGCATCGCACCCCTCCTGCAAATATTTGATGTGCCCTGTTGCTATTGATCTCTGCATCTAGAGTCTGTGATCTGTGTCTTCTATCATTTAACTTTTTCTGTTTGTGAACAGGGGCGGAGAGGCCTCGGCTCTGTTTTTGTCTGGGCCTCGGGAAACGGTGGAAGGAGCAAAGACCACTGTTCCTGTGATGGCTACACCAACAGCATCTACACCATCTCCATCAGCAGCACAGCTGAGAGTGGGAAGAAGCCTTGGTACCTGGAAGAGTGTTCATCCACACTGGCCACCACCTACAGCAGCGGAGAGTCGTACGATAAGAAAATAGTATGTAACCCTTGAGTGTCACGATTTATTCATTTATCTTTCCCTATGAAAGACAAAGGAAGAACCATAAACATGCACAAAGAATATACGGAAGTAGACGAGTAATATATGGAAGTTAGCTGCTTGCTCAATCCCAAGTATTTGTAAATGTTGTCATTCTATTATTAATTCATCAAACTTGCTTATCCGGGTCATTACATTCCAGCACTGGATGTGGTCTTAGACACGAGTAAGCTTCGGTTTGGTTGAAGACAGGTGAATGGTCCACGTTCACCTTGTGAGTTCGTGGCAGAAGAGAGACAAGCTCTGACTCTCAGTCCAGTTCCCTTGTCACCCTGTCCCCATACCGTCTTCAAAACCTAACCTTCCGTGCTTTGGTTTCAAAGTGCTTACGGCTAACTCAGTGTGAGCTAACCCTGTCAAAAGGCGCTTTCCTGCTGCTGAGGCACCAGCTTGCCTGAATGAAAAGCAGAGAAGTCCTGTGTGACCTGCTTACCCACACGCCCTGCTCTCTCTGCACACAGCAAACTGAGTAAGAGTTCGGGTTACAGGCCCGGCTTGCATGGGTTTTGTTGACTGTTGAGCTATCTATTATCAGCTGCGTAACTTTAGACCCATCACTTAATTTTTCTGTCTCAACATCCTTATCCGTAAAATGTGAGCATTTGGGATCACATAGCTTATGGAGTTACTACCGAAACGATGACGAAGTAAATAAAAAGTGCTTTGCACACTACTTGACCCCTCAAGGAAGGTTCTGGCTTTAGGGGTGCCCAGCAGTGTGCCTCTGATGTGAAATTTCAAACAGCTTTGCGCTTTCTTCTTGGTCATAGTTTTATAAACTGTCTCAGGATTTGTCTTTCTAAAGTGAAGCTAAGCGGCTTTCCTTGATACTTTTTAGCCTGTGGCTAAGAGCCTGCTCCCAGGTCTTAGAGATTTATGCAAATTTGGGTCACATCTGACTTTTACACAGTGGTGGAAATACAAGTGATAGGATACTGCTCCCCTCCTGTAGTGCTTTATCCACATCCATCTGGTTCTTCTCGGTTCCTGGTTATTATATAATTGTCATGTGTGACTTCTCAGCTACTTTTTACTAACTTCTTTAGTTACATTTTTCAGGTTGATAAATTAAATTGCCTACCCATCTACCCTATCCTTCCCTAATTCCTTCACAATAACTGGATTAAAAAAATAGATGTGTGAATCCACCTTTAAGTACCTCTATCATTCATCAGTAAACATAACCCTGCAATTCAAAGTAAAATATAAAAGGAGAAAATACAGAGATGAAAAGTTTCACCATTTCCTGGCTTCCTTAATGGGAAAGTGATGTTCCGTGATATTTTACCTTCATTATGAAAATGTTATAATCTAGGAGTACCCCTTATGCTCTCACATTTGCTTGTCTCTCAGTACTCAGGGTCACGGTCCTCTAAAACTGAGTGGCATCCGTCAGTTCTGCACCATAAAAATCCTGATGGAACTCTCTGGAATAAGTTCTCTTTCTATACCTCTCAGGTCTGAAGGCAAACTTGCCATTGCTTCAAAGTGAATATGCGCATCGACTCCTGTTTTTGCCTGTGGGATGGTTGCCATGGGGAGGGTATTGTGAAGTTCCATAAATGCCTTTCTTAAGAGAAAGGTATAATCCAGCGGGCAGAATCTCAAAGGAGAAGGAAGGGTTTTCTGGGTCCTGGATGGGAGAACGCAGTATGGACAGAGGGACCTCAAAATCCATATGTGAGATTTACTCCCTAGACTTGACCTTCCTGGACCCTCCTCATGCTGTGATGCCATAATAGAGCTGCTGTGACTGCCCCCCACCCCCACCCTGCCCCGACAGGTGGTCATTTAGGATTCTCCCAGGGACGGACAGAATGATCCAGTCAACTGGGTGAATCCAGTCAGTCAGACTTTGCTTTCTCCCTACTTGCTATTTCTGATACCAAAACCTTTCCTGACTCACTTTATATAGTTAACTTCAACTTGTTTCTAGCTTCTGTTTGATCTCTTTCTCCCATTTTCATCGCAGCAATTTATTAGTAATTTTTCTCCATCCGGTCCTTCGAATCTATTTTGCGTGGATCTCCAGATCACCATAAATTGGAGAGGAAACTTAGTAGCTCTTTCAAGCTAGAGTCTCTAGCTTCAGACAGATCACTCAGTGGCTCAGTGAATCTCAGAGTCTTGGTTACGCCATCTGTAAAATGCAGGTAAAACCCTCGCCGGCCTCATAGATTTTTGGTGAAGATGAGATGCTGAACGTAAGGGACTCTCACCACGCTGGTGCAACGAGCTGCTCAGGAGTGACCGGTACCGGCTGGTACCACTGTTCCCTAAGACGGTGTAGCATTCTGCATCCTGCGAGGCAAAGCTGACCGCTTTTCCAACTATTGTTTTTTTGGGGGGTTTTTTGTTTTGTTTTTTTTTTTAAGATTTTATTTATTCATTTGAGACACAGAGATACAGAGAGAGCGAGAGAAAGCATGAGCAGGGAGAGAGGCAGAGGGAGAGGGAGAAGCAGGCTCCTCGCTGAGCCAGGAGCCCAATGCGGGGCTCGATCCCAGGACCCTGGGATCATGACCTGAGCTGAAGGCAGACGCTTAACCATCTGAGCCACCCAGGCGCCCCCCAACTATTGTTAATAGGGGCTCTTGTTGTACCTCCATCTTTCCCATCTACAAAATACTGCCATCTGTACCACCTACCCCATAAAGAAAGGCTCTTGGATTGTGAACATGTTAATGGTTTGAACATGAGTAGAGTCGGCAACGACGTCAGCCTTTTATGGTCCAGCTGACCCCTTTTCCTTCTAGATGTCAGAATGACAAATAATCCTGCATCGTGCCTGGGACCTTTTCTTCACCAGGCTCTGAACCAGCTGCCCGTGGTGCCTCGGAGATGGCCACTTCCTGGCGGTGGCATTGTGATGGAGTGTTGCAGGAATGGCTGTGTCAATCTCCCTTTGTTCTGGGGCTCTCCTCCCCAGGTCATCCATTTCCTTGTGCCATTGGCAGCATCTTCAGGAGAGCACAGTTGTCATGTCTTATTTGTGTAGGGCACCTTTGTGATTTGAGCCAGGCGCATGCTGAGGATTCAGAAGAGAGGAAAGATCCCTCTGCTTCTGGAAAAGCACTTCTGTGGAATAAATTTTACTCATCCTCAACAGAATGTCTTGTCATGGTAGGCAAGCAGGAAAACCTTGCCCTGGGTTTCAAAACAGCCAGATCTCTGTCTCTTGGGTTTCCTGCCCCTGCTATTAGTACAGTCGTGGACGTTGGTATTTCATTCATGCTTTAACAGATTCAGATCAGTAATGGCCTTATATCTCTTTACAACAAGTGAAGCATCCAAAATATCAAGATTATTACAATAAGAAGCTCCCCTGCAAGCTAAATAGAAATCAGTTGAAATGACTGGCTACTATAAAGCCATATGATCAAATAATATGTTTTTATTGATAATAATGCATACATCGTATTCCATGTCCAATATCTCCTACATTCACGGTTATCTTAACATAGTGCCAGGCACTGGGCTGTGCACATTAAATGCATCATCTCATAATAGCCTCAAAACTCTACCCAGGACGACCAGGCACTGTCCTCATTTTACAGATGAGGAAACTAGAGTGCTTGGAGGAAATATAGGCAGTAAGCGGTAGAGCCTGGATTTCCGCCAAAGTCAGGATGGACGACGCCCAAGCCCGTCTTGTAACCAGTATGCGGTCGTGTTCTGGGTACTTTCAAAAGACACCCATTCTGGAGGCGTCTGAGAGAATGGTGCTGCTCTTACCCTTTTGGGGTTCTTTTTTGCAGCGATAAAATACATATATACACATATACGTATACACATGCAAATGTATATTGTTTTTCACTACCTGGCAGATTTATTTTAATTTTCAGGCCATAAGACCTTCTCCTAATCCCCTAAGACCATCAGTCCTGTTGCAGAAATCTGAAGCTCTTTGCCAGTCTGGGTTGCTGGGTCCTGTGGCACAGTATCAACACTGAGCTCCTCCAGGTTATGCCTTTTGTGTGACGTTCAAGCTACGGCTCTCTGTCTTGTGACAAATGTCGTCTGTTAAGGCACCGTTTCCCCAGATAGCACTTAATTTATGCCTCTTCTCGAGCATCTCCTCAAGGAGGATTTTCTTTCTCACCTCCCTTAAAATCTCACCTCCCCCACTCTATTTTTTTTTTTAAGATTTTATTTATTTATTTGACAGAGAGCACAAGCAGGGGGAGTGGCAGGCAGAAGGAGAGGGAGAAGCAGGCTCTCCGAGGAGCAGAGAGCCCGATGCGGGGCTCGATCCCAGGACCCCGGGATCATGACCTGAGCCGAAGGCAGACGCTTAACTGACTGAGCCACCCAGGCTCCCCTCCCCCACTCTCTTTATTGTTCGGTTTTCTTCCTCCTGTCCTCAGAGCGACTTAGCACATTGCACGTTTTCTTGCTGTCTGTTTTGGAAAAAACAGATTGGAAACTGTTTCTCAAAAACTAGATTGGAAACTACGTGAGGTTGAAGACTTTGCCTTGTTCCTTCCCAGAGCCTGCGCTGAGTAAATATTCGTGCATAAATCACGACCAGACATTGGGAAGGATGGGAGCTTCAGGAGTTGTTTATATAGTTACAGGAAGACAGGGAGATGTTCTATTTCTTTAAGAGAAACTCCTTCTTCTGATAGGTTGGTGAAAGGCAAAGCGTATTTGACAGTAAAATATTTGACATACGAAATGGCCCACAGGAATCTTACTACATGATAAAGCTGTACCTGCAACCTTTCTTTGTGTCGAAGAGCATTAAAGATCCCCTTTGTAACCCTTCACTGCCTCCTGAAATTTCTCCCCAGCTCTGTTTGGGGAATAAAGCTTCCCTCTCTCCCCAGCTCCTCCCATCATTAAATTATCTCTTTCTTTGGGGACTAGTTCAACCTTTGCCCTCTTTCCTCTAGCAATTTGTCTTAAAGATTGGAATATGGTGGTGATCGTATTCCTCCTGGGAGGGGTCTTGCGAGCCAAACGTTGAGAATATATGCTCTGCTCAGCCCTCTCCTGACGTCATGTTACTTATTTGTGTTCAAAACAAACTTGCCGCCTGGGGTATCTCAGGCTTGGACTGAGCGACCAATTCCATGTGGAGGAATTCTCTTAGTGCTTTCCATGTTCCTAAGCAGCTACACATTTTCTTGTTTTGCAGAAACATCCTGCTCCCCAGTCCAGCCCTCCCCTGCCACCCAAATCATTATTCAGGCATAGCCACCATTCGCACCCAGGTTGATTTCTGTCATCTCTCTGTTCCTTCTTTAGATTTGGGAAAAGTCATTATTTTTCAAGCAGAAGACTAGGAAACCCAGATGTGGGTAGTGTGTTTGGAAGTTGGACACGTAGTCTCTTGAGAATGTTAAAAAGAGGAAAGGACAGAGGTGCCTGGGTGGCTCAGTCAGTTAAGCATCTGCCTTCAGCTCAGGTCATGATCCCGGGGTCCTGGGATCGAGCCCCACGTCGGGGCTCCCTGCTCAGTGGGGAGTCTGCTTCTCCCTCTCCCTCTGCCACTCCCCCTCTCCTGCTTGTGCTTGCTTTCTCTCATTCACTCTCTCTCTCAAATAAATAAAATCTTCAAAAAAAAAAAAAGGAAAAGACTGTTCCTGAAAAGTTCTGATTTCCACTGTGGGCTGAAGAAGAATGTCAATGCCCAATTGCTGACCGGAGCTGGATCTCAAGGCCAATTCCACCGCCATGGCCAGTGGTGGTCTGGAACGGCCACCTTGGCTCTCACGGACGGCTACCCCCCGTAACTCAGCTTTTTCTTTTGGGGCCACGTCAGGATTTAATGCTCTGCCACTTACGCAGCTCTTTAGTAGCTACGCATCCTTAGGCAAGTTGGTCCCTCTGAGCCTCCTGTTTCCTGAGTTAATAGTGTATCTTGCATGCAAAGTTCCTGCGGATTTAAATGTAGTTTTATACACACACGTGAGCGTGCACACATGTAAACACCTGTTGCATGTTTTCCCACTTGTTGCAAGTGGTGGTAGCTTTCTAAGCCGTCCAGTTCGTGCTACCACAGGCAGTGGTGAGGGATAGCTGTACTTTAGCCCCTGGATTATATGTACGCATATACACATGTAATTTTTGTAGGTGGTTATGAGTTTATGTGAGTTTTATTTGGAGATTTGACCAAAAAAAAAAAAAAAAACAACCTTGAAGTCTTTCCTAATAATTGGGGGAGTTTATTTTTTTTTATTTTATTTTTTTTTATTTAATTTTATTTTTTTTATTTTTTTATTTTATTTATTTTTTTTTTTAAGATTTTATTTATTTATTTGAGAGAGAGAGAATGAAAGACAGAGAGCATGAGAGGGAGGAGGGTCAGAGGGAGAAGCAGACTCCCCGCCGAGCAGGGAGCCCAATGCGGGACTCGATCCCGGGACTCCAGGATCATGACCTGAGCCGAAGGCAGTCGCTCAACCAACTGAGCCACCCAGGCGCCCAATTAGGGGAGTTTAAAGTATACTCTGAGAGAGCTTGATATCAGTAATCCAATTTAGCCAATAAATACTGTGCTTCTGCTCCATACCCAGCTCGGAGCTGAACATGATGGAAGTGCAAAAATGATATAAGATGGCATCCTCCTCCAGTGATAGCAGCCTCACATTTGTAAGCAAAACCTTACATTTGCACTTCACATTTACAGATCCCCGTAGAACACAGCACTGGAATTTTGTGGGGACTCCTCGGTCATGATTAAATTTTAGACCAGACTTCGAGATGAACCTAGAAAGCATTAATTGGTCCTCCATTCCATTTTATTTTGCTGTGCTTAATAAATCAGCTTCTTCTGTTTTATTCATTGACACATTGAAGATTTATTTTCTGCCTTTATCCCCCATCGCTGTGTTTGAAACAGCTTTTCTGGCACATTTCTAATCCAAATCAAACTCCACACCAGAAACAAATTCAACCTAACAGACAGTAGAATCATTTCATGTTTTAAAAATATCTGCTCAGTTGCTCTTTTAACAGATAGGAGACAATATGGCACCTTCAAAATAAAACAGATCACAAGATATCAGGAAGATAGAAAGTCTTAACTTCAGGGTTGCTATTAAGACTTGTCACTCATGGCCAAAGTCAATCTGAGCTGAGGTTCCCTGGAGAATTTCCTCAACAGGCTGGCATAAAAGATCCAATCAGCCCAACTAATGAAATGTGAAATAATAGGAAATAAGAGCTTAGGATGAGAAAAAGCCAGGGTTCTGCTCTGAGGGAGTGTGACTAGACCTGAACAACGCCCACGCCTTCTCACCAAACACAGATGACATCCCTAACTTGGTGGCATCCCCAAAACCATCTGCTCCTCATCCTGAGACAGGCCGAACATCTCATTTGCTGATCAGGACAGCTTTGATCTGGCTCGAGGCCTGGTGTCCTCTCCTGTTTCCCTCACTCCAATGGACAGAGAGGATATTTTCTTGAGCAATCTGAGAAGTTCTGCGGCGGAGAATTCTGTTTCTGATTTCGGTAGGGAATTTGGAGTGCACTGGATGCGCCCCTGGGATGGAAACCAAATTTTGAGACTTGGTTTAAAACGGAATCGAAACCTACAGGGCTTTGTTGTTCTGTTCTCACACGTAGAGCCTCTGGACTCCATGACGTGGGCCGACTATTCCACACAACTTTGCTTTTAAATTACGCTGTCAGAACCTGCGTGCGTGTGTTGTGATTAATGGGGTTCCCCCATGTGGTTCCAGTTTTCAGGACATCATTTTTCTTCAAGACTGTGTGCTCCTTGGTGGTCTTTGCCTTTTCATTCTAAAGAGAGACCTACAAATTCCCTGATACTGTGGCTTCTCTTAATGATGAAAACCCTGCCTTAGATCTTTCCAGTCATTTACACCTAAATATTTCCACCAGTGACAGTAACTTCCTCTTGAAATGACCCAGCTGGAATTTCCCCTGAAAACAGGGTGAGAGGGAGGGAGGCTGCTTTTATTTCTTTTCTGTCTGTCCCTTTTCCCCCTCCCACTCTCCTTGGCCTTCCTGCCCCACCACCTTTGCACTCTTCCCAACCCCCCCCCCCCAACACTACTCACATTTCATTTAGATAAAGTGCTTGGAAAATAAATAAATAAATGAGAACACAGTGCCGATCTGGAATTCCACAAGTGTGGCCATATTAAGAGCGTTTAACATGTGGTTGGTGTTTGTATAGAAAAGTACGGAGCAGCTTTTTATTTAAGCATGCAGCATGTACGTCTCTACCTGTGACTCTGTGTGGACGAGGCATCTTCCTGTTATGGACTCGGCCTCATAAAGTTTTTATCGTTCACGTTTGAGGTTGGCCGGAGGTGGTTATTTATTCGACTCCAGGACGTTACACACACTTGGGGTGTTTATTCTGGAGGGGTTTCTGTGTACCGAAAGTGTCTGGTACATCTGAAGAACAAGCAAAAGGAGCCAAGTGCGAAGACATCGTGAAAAATCTTGAATCCAGGCACAAGTCATTGAAAAAAAGAAAACTTGGCCAAGGAATGTGACCATGAGGGTGAGGTACAATGAGAAGAATGCAGGCAGAGCCATCTCTTAACAACAGAGGATCTGGAGACTCAGAAACAGATTGCTTCTGGGGTGTTCATGCCTTGACTTACAGACCAGGCCTTTGGAAAACAAGGCTGCGAATTGAACCGCAATTTCAAATGAAGTAGAAGTACCTTTGCAATGATCCAGCAGTCTCACTTCTGGTTACATATTCACAAGAATTGAAAACAGGATTGCGAAGAGATCTTTACATCCCCATGTTCTTTGCAGCATTATTCACAAGAGCCGAGAGACGGAAGGCACACAAGTGTCCCCTGATGAATGGTTGAAGAAAGAAAATGTGGTAAATACATATAATGAAATATTATGCAGCCTGAAAAAGAAGGAAATCTTGCCATGTGCTTCAACAGAATGAGACTTGAGGACATTATTCTAAGTGAAAAAGCCAATCACACGCACACACACACACACACACACACACACACAAATACCATACAATTATGTTTATATGGGGTACCTACAGTAGTTAAACTCATAGAAACAGAAAGTAGAATGGTGGTTACCAAAGGTTGGGAGGAGGGGAGAATGAGGGGTTGTTTAATGGATGGAGTTTTATTCATACAAGATAAAAATGTTCTAGAGAGATCCGTTGTACAGCAGCGTGCATATAGTTAACAGTACTGTACTGGACAGTTAAAAGTTGGCTAAAAGGGTAAATTTGTGTTACGTGCTCAACAAAAAAACCAAAGAAATACCTTTTTAAAGTCAACAATTAAAAATCGAGAAAGTTTCTTATGTAGAAGTGGGTAGGGCTCTGTTTACCCAAACATCTTGCAAGCATCCGACATGGAGGTTCAGAAGATGGCTGGTTAATCAGATCTGTTAATCAAGAAATAACCTCCCCTGCTTGCCAAACACAATGTCGGGGCTCTTGGCCACCATTCAGTTATTCCAAGAAAAGAGGGTAAGGCTTGCCTCCTCTCTCCCACCACCATGTCTTACGGTTCTATATATTTTTGTGCATTCTGCCACTCCTTGGGTATCAGTGCCTATCTGGTATGGATAGTCTGGTGACATTCAAAGTGTCAAAAGGAACAAAAGACAGAACTGATGGCCCTGTGTGAAACTAGGTCAGCCAGCGTGTCATTGTAGATCCATAGCAGATAATTAAAGAGTCCATTCAGACATCCTCAGGGGACCCTGAGGAAACTTTTAGGGGAGGGCTCATTTCTGAGGAGTTATGCGGCACTTTCTTCCTGTGAAGATCAGATTTCTTTCCAAATCAACCCATCTCCACACTCCTCTGGAAGGATACACCTTAGAACAACAGAACTTTGTTTTCAGCTGCCTTTATCCCCCCACACCTTTCTGATGACCTTCCACCTCAGTTTTCCTATTTGTCTTGATGCCAAACAAAGCTTAACCACTGTCTTCCAGTAACTTCAAGGAGAGCACCCGCTCATCTCCTGAGGCTTGTGCATTCCCAGCAGGAGCGATATCAGCCCCAAGGAGGCAAAAGTAGACGCTTGTTGGGGAGGGCAGGTTTTTTAAATCTTAGCTATTTCACTGGTTTGCAAAATCTTACCTCATTTGTCTTGTTAAGGAGAATCTTAGTTTAACTTTTTCTCCCTGGGTGAAATGATCGCGAAAGAAAGGTTAAAAAGCACGCTCTTGCTGATGGGAATGTTATTCAGCCATAGCTGAAGTAAACTGGATTCAAACCAAGAGGAAAAACTGATCTAGTTCTCACATTCTGCTTTCAAAAACTGGAGAGGGCGCCTGGGTGGCTCAGTTGGTTGGGTGACTGCCTTCGGCTCAGGTCATGATCCTGGAGTCCGGGATCGAGTCCCGCATCGGGCTCCCTGCTCAGCGGGGAGTCTGCTTCTCCCTCTGACCCTCCTCCCTCTCATGCTGTCTCTCATTCTCGCTCTCAAATAAATAAAATCTTTAAAAAAAAAAAACAAAAAACTGGAGAAATGGCGAATCTCCTTCTGTACTATACCGGCAGGCCCTTAGTGCTGTAACGTCCCCTCAAGCACCCTGGGTTCAACCTTGTTTTTGGTATTCACCTTAAATCTGTGAGGAGGTCTTGGTTCTTCCGTGCACCATTTCTGTGGATGCTAAAAACCAATGTTCCATCTATGGCAGAGCATGCCTTGGCTTAAAACCTACGCCTCTCCCAAGGTATCCGTTCTGGAAGGGCAGGGCCAGACCGTGTGCTTTCAAGCTTCCAATGCCTACCTCAGTGTCTGGTGGTCGGTTCAGCGTATCTGATCATTAAAAATGTCAGGGTCATGAAAGAACTTTAGTTTTAACTAGAGCTGGGACTGGGGTGAAGCAAGCAGGGGTTTGGGGGGTAGAATTGAAAGGCACACAGGCATAACCCCCATGTTCCAAGCCGAAGACTCACCCTAGTCCTGACCCCAGTTTTAACAGAAGTGCAGTCCAATTTCCAAATGTTTCTCTTTTCAAAGTTGATTTACACAGGCGATTCTCTAGATGTGATAGAGTTACAGGAGTGCAGGAACAAGGTATTTAAAACCACTGTTTCAACACCCCCTCCATTCTACTTTTAAGAGTGAATTTTCTTTCTACTTGCATGTGACTCCCATTGACCCCAGAAGCCTAAATTTTTCATTTCTGTCTTCTAGATTACTACGGATCTGAGGCAGCGTTGCACGGACAACCACACTGGGACCTCGGCCTCGGCCCCCATGGCCGCAGGCATCATTGCGTTGGCCCTGGAAGCCAAGTAAGCCTATCTCCCTATGTCTCCGCTGCCGACAGCCCCTCACCTCAAGGACAACTTACCCGTCCCCTCCGATAGAATCCCTAAGCGCAAGGACCCAAGATAGAACCTTCTAAGTTCCACCTTTATAAAACACCAAAGATTAGGGTTTTAAAAAGAATTGTTTTCCCTATATTAAGGAAAAAAAAAACACACTTTTTTTTTGGTTTTTATATCCTTAAAAAATCAAACTGTGTAATTACTTTATTATGGAGTCATAGCGCAAGCATGCCAATTGGCTCCAACACTGTTGCCTTGTTGAGGTTTTTATTCTAGTCTGGGAATGTTCCTGTGAGGCTCAGAGCAGTCGGGGCCCTTTCCCTGCGGAACAGTGAGGCAGCTCAGATTCCATGACAATAGCGCTCCCTCTGGGGGACAGAATGTGTCAAGGTCATATGACAGATGCTCAGGGACAGGTACAACCCATCTACCTTCAATCCTGTTCAACGTGGTCAAATTCTGTGTCTCAAAGATCCCTTTGAAAGGCCCCTTAGATGATGTGCAGTAGGTCTCACCTCTTTTTTCTGTAAACACCAACAGATTTTGCTGTCTTAACTCTGAAATCACTGATCTTAATTCTTTCAAAACCTCATACGGATCTACACTCTCTTACCCTCCGTTTCAAAATCTGAAACGCCCAGAAAACTGGAAGTTCTTTTGCAAATTTGACACACAAAGTCCGCTGATGGCAAAGCTTGCCCTGAACTGGTTTGAGGCCTTTTACAGTCTTTGTTGTGAAAATTCATACATTTTACTGCAGAAATATGAATGTATTAGTTTATGAGGTGCTGGCTCAGACCCCTCGCCCCCAACTGAAGTTTTGTGTAATATGTGCTCTGGATGCCATATCTGAAAAAATTTTGAATTCCAAGTGCATCAGGTCCAAAGATTTTAGAAAAGGGACTGTGAGTCTGCACTCTGACACCCTCCTACAAGAGGACCATAAAAGCAACTGGAGTAATAACGTAAGTGTTTTTGCAAAAATAGCCTTGCACCCCTGCCCGAGGGAGGAAGGGAAAGATCCTTTGATTTAGTCGTACCCTGACGTACAGCAATAGTAGGTGACAGGAAAAGAATACAAGAATCATGACGAGACGCGGGTACTTCAATAAGAAAGGTTCTGGCTCATTCTCAATACATTTACAGCTGCCCCTTTTTAAGGCAGGGGGCCTTTATTAACGAAGTCGGGCCTTAATGTAAAATGGAAAGAGTAAATTATAAGCCATGGAAAGCCTTGGAGTAAGACGGACAGAAGAACACAGCTCTGCATGTGGGCTGCCTTAGTTTGTTCCGACCACTATAACAAAATACCGTAAATGGGGTAGCTTATAACAACAGACATTTATTTCTCCTTTTGCTGGAGGTCTAAAATCAAGATACTGGTAGCTTTGGTGTGTGGTGAAGGCCCACTTCTTAGGTGGGTCCCATGGCAGCAGGAAGGGGCAAGGCAAGGGAGCTCTCTGGGGTCTCTTGTAAGGCTACTAACCCCACTCATGAAGCCTCCACCCTCCCTCCCAGAGACCCCTAGTACCATCATGTTGGGCAATAGATTTCAACACACGAGTTTTGTGGGAACAGAAACATTCAGGACATAATGCGTATTGTATCTCTTGTTGGCCTCTTGCCTAAACATTGGTGCTAAGGGATGCCCAGCTTCCCACAAATCTTTGTATTTCTTCCTTTTTGATGAGAAATATTAATCATTTCAGCATATTGTATCTTTTAAAGTGGTGAAAGTTGGGGTGTAGCAAAAAACTTGTGCTTACCCTATTAAATTCTCACTTGACAACTTTTCACTGGGCAGTTCTGCCCCCAGAAGTCTCCATTAACTGTCTGTTGTTAAGTGGGTCACTGTTGTTTGGATTTTTGAAAATAGATTGTCTTCATCCTGAAATTCTAGGGTGTTTCTCAGGAATATTTTCCGATGCACAAAAAAGTCAGGATTTTTCCTGCACCTCCCCATTCCCCACCAAAAAATGATTGTCGTCTCAAACTTTGCAACCAAGTGCCCTATCTGTGGCTATAGACCTACAGGATACTCAGTTCCTCGGGATATTACTATAACACTCATATTTCAACAATTCTTTTGACCACTGTTTAAGCTCAAGTGGAAAATCCTTACCTTTGTGGCCCAAACAGCCCACTTAGTTGGATAAGTTCGCTTTGGGGCTGGGAACACCCCAGAATTCTTCATCTCTTTTCTCTTTCTTTGCATTTTGAGCATTTTTAAAGACTAATTTTTGCCTCAACTGTGATGAGTAGAAGGAAGGTTGCAGGATACACCCTACCTGGAAAAATCCACCGTAGATTAAGATTTTCAGCAGTACAGTTTGATCACGGGACCAAAGTAGATGGTCAGTAATCTGATAAAATAAGAAAGGATAAGCCTTGCCTCTTAACCCCATTGGCTTGTTCTACAGGCCAATCTTTGCCTCTGAGTGAAGGTGGAGGTTAGGAGAAAGACGTCTGAGCATTAAAAGAAGGGGCATTAAAAGTGGATGGTCCACTGGGATCAATAAGCCCTGGGCCTCCCACATGAGGAAAACGTATCTGGAACTAAGAAATTGGAGCCAGGAGCTCAAATGACAGTCCGCCAAGGCTGCGGTCATTCAAGCGCTAAGCCTAAGCCCACTCCGCAGCCCCCGCAGCCCCTCCCCGGGGATCTCCTCTTATACTAGTACTTCTCAACAACACTTGGACCTTGGTATTTGGAGATTCAGCCTCTCCTCTCACAAGCTGAAAATCCCAATCTACAAGATACTCCCTTGAAAGGAGAGAGGGGAGAGGGCAGAGGGAGGCAGAGTTGGGCGCCAGGACACTGGGACACTCCAGACACGCATCCCCTGCTCAGGTCAGTGAGGAACGATGAGGCTCAGTGCTGGGGTGAAGAACCACCAGCAGGGGCTTCAGTCCCCGTTTATTGGCACGGCCCCGTTCTCCATGTCCTAGAGGGAAGCATCCTCGCTTCTCCTGAGGTCACTCGACTACAGTATCTACTCAGGGAAAGCTCCCACCTGCCGAGCTCCCCTCAGCCTGCTTTCTTTGCATCCACAAGTGCTGGCCTGCATCAGTAGAACAGTAGATCCTCCTCTGGAACCGCTGCAACCACTGGCCATTCTGATGCTTCTCGCTCCCCTCCCCTCAGAGCTTTTCCCAAAAACAAACACCAAAAAAACCCAAAAAACAAAAAAAAAAACCAACAACAACAACAAAAAACACCTTGGTAGGAATCTAAGAGGAAAGAAAACAAAAACAAATACAAAGCATAGAAACAGATAAGCTTCAAGCGTGCAGATCTCTTATCCCAGCTCAGCATAAGCTCGGTCCTGAGTTAACTCTGCGTGACAGCTCACAGGACAGCCTCCCCCCCATCCTTCTCCCACAGGTGTGTAAGAACATGTATTGTAACAGACTCCCCTATAGCGCACCCCAGATCCTCAGGTAAAAGTGAATCCTCCCAAGACTGGAAGGATTCTGAGTGCCTCTCAAAATCTGCCACCTTTCCTGCTCTCCCTGGGTTTGAGCCTCTTCTTCTCTCCGGTTGCCTCTGACGTCTGATTGCAAACTTTGCCTTTCTAGTAAATAAGGCAGTTTCCTTCTGCTCCCAGAGATGTTGTCTGGGCACTGAAAGCGGTACATTTCTTAGCTTTCTAAAAAACCGTAAACAATTTCAGAATAAGAGAAAAAACTGTGCTCCTAAAAGAGAGGGGAGAGAACTTTTTGTGTTGGGGTGCTCTTGTCATGTGTGTATTAGTTCAGAGGTTTATAATATTTCAATTATTTGGGTTTTGTGGATTTGGAAGGAATTTTTGGGTTTTTCAGCGGAGCGAAGAAGGAATATGTAATCAGTGATTACGAGTGAACTAATTATCTTTTGGGCCATTGCTGCTTCAAGTGATGTTTTTTGTATGGCATAACTCAGAAAGCTCTGGTAAAATGAGTGTCCTTAAATGAAGAAAGTAGTGAAACATGACTAATAGTTTTAGGGGAGCAGCCTACAAGAACACCAGGTCACGTGTATAAAGAGCCTTGCACCTTGACACTAATATACATATATTGCTAGTACTCTAGCCCCCTGGGAAGAGAAAGGGCAGTTGTTAGCAAATGATGTTTCCTACAAAATGGCTTATAAAATAAAAATTGATATAATTGACGTTCATAAAAATACACTGTTCAGATTGGTTTTTTTTTTTTTTAAAGACTTTATTTGAGAGAGAGAGAGAGCATGAGTAGGGGGAGGGGCAGAGAGAGTGGGAGAAGTAGACTCCCCGCTGAGCAGAGAGCCCAACGTGGGGCTCGATCCCAGGACCCTGAGATCGTGACCTGAGCTGAAGGTAGATGCTTAATGAACTGAGCCACCCAGGGGCCCCTACTGTTCAGTTTCTTACACTATGCTTTACTGAAAGTTTCCCTGACCTGAGTCTGTAACTATTAGCAAAGAGAAGCTAGTTTAATGGAGTCTTTCATATGTCCAGTTACCAGCATTAGCTCAGGACATTCACAATTGAAGTTTACTAAAGAAACCTTTCGGCCTTAAGTTGCAAATGGTCTCTCATTGGAAATTGGAATAATATATATTCAGCAATCAAGAAATGTTGCACAGTGAATGGTCAATAAAAGGGACTGAGTCAGGAAGAAATTTCTAAAATTATTTAGGACTTTGAGAAGGAGGCTTCTGATACACAGACTATTCCACAAATCCTTGTTTTAAGTGACCTGGAAGCGTTTTCCTCAGATTTCATATCTCAGGGGCCTCAGGGATACCTTCCTTTGAGAACATCTCATGTATCTGGACCCAACTTCAGAAAATACACAAATTGGGGTGGCAGCGTTACTCTGTACTAGAAACATACCTGGAGTGTATTAAACAGTCGCTGCTTCTGCTAGCTAGCTAGCTAGCCCCATGGGCATACATATACACACATTTCTAGGTAGGCTCATCTACTTTCTTCTTACTACCTATCTGTTCTCTCCTAGTTCAAATGTCCCGTTGGAATATATCATATACGTATTTGTAGAACACAGGTTATAGAATGTATATAGAGAGGATGTAGTATTAGGTAACTTAGCTAATTTATTGTTGTACTACAGATGTTTTTGTGTGTATTCTCTTCCAAACGAGGCTTAAACTCCTTGAGACTAAGGATTGTGCCTTACAGTCTTTATTTATATGCATATAACAAATACCTGGTACATACTAAAAAAAAAAAAAAATTAAAGCATCATGCTAGATGCTAAGTGAATTAGGCAGGACATAATTTAAATATTTGTAAAACCTGTCACTTGCCTTCAAAGGGAGGCAAACATACACTAACATAGATGCACAAATTGTTTAAGAAAGCCAATGCAGTCATTCTGGGGGAGCATGCAGGATTTGGCCGAAAATAGAAATGGCCAGCCTCCATGATCCAACTTGGAACATTGGCTCCATGACACTTTTATATCCTCCTTGACATCTAAGCACCGTGTTTTGCAAAAGGTCATTTCCAAGCAAACATTAGGTCAATCCATCTAGTCCAACCTTCTCATTTTTTGTACCAGGGAAATGAGGTGAACAGAATTGCCCAATTTCATATATTCATTATTTTTATCTTTTAGTTCCTCTTGTTGGTGTTGATTAGTGACTTCTTCCCCACACCACCTCAACTCATCCCTTACCCAGTTTACTTATTGTTCCTTAGAACTGGGCTTAACTCAGGTAAAATAAAGACATGGTGTTATTTCCTCCCTTAGCTTCGAAGAGAAGCCCCTCTACCTTTGATCTTTAGTGGAAGGGGTAATGGGAGACATGGAAAGGTCAGTGTGTGAAGAATTAAAGATGTGTTGAGCCACAAGATGATTCACACCATATGCTGTTGATTTCAGAAAAACCATCCTGAAAATTCTTTTCTCAGGAAATTAAACTTACCATCTGCATTTCTTATAAACCTACAAAGTCCATCTATATAAATGTTATGCAGTTCCTACTGATCAACCACTTTATGCCTTTGCTCTACCTTTCATTATAACCTCTGTCTTACCTATGTATGTTTCCAATGGAGGAAAAATATGAGGAAATGCTCCAAATATTTGAGATTCAATATTATTGTGAGAAATTAATACCTGGGACAGTTGAGATGGTGCCTGGAGTTTTTAATAAGCTGAGTTAAAGTAACTAATGGAGGGGCTTCAAAGTTCTAGAACTGACCATTTTGCAGGGAGCCCACATAAGAAGGACTCGATAGACATAAGCTTTTCTAAATTGGGGTTAGCATCTTAGGCCTGATATCTTGTAAACTCTTCTTATCTTCTTTGTTTTGCTTTAATTAAGAACACATTTCAGTATAAAATGTTCCATCAGAAATTCTCCCAAGGGCCACATTCCCCTGTACGAAATGGTGCAGTGGGCGGGGAGGCAAATGCATTTGGTTGTTGAGGTAAAATAGCAGAGAACATATCAACTCTTTGTTTTTAGGAGAGTTTTCCTTATTTCACTTAGAACTTCAGAAGCACATGCACATGCTCATGGTATGAGCCCTGGATTCTGTAGAATGACAAGGGTAAGGATGGAGTTAACACACACTCCCCTTTCCCCCATACTCTCAGAGTTTCTTGAGTACTGTAATGTTGTAGTTTGGGCTTAGCATTTAACTGAGATTTCTGGCATGAAGGGTTGGGATCTGTAGCATGAGGAGGGTGGGGAGACTTAAAATGTGCTCAGGGAGGAGAGCTGAAAAGGTTTGTGAGGTAAAAACAGCACACATTTCCACTTGAGGCCCAGCTGACAGAGAAGGGATGTACTGTCCTGGATGATTCCCTATAGTGAAATAATTGTAACCAGACCCACAGAGCAGTTACCATGGGCCTTCTGCCAGCACTGTGCATGAAAATAGCTTTGTTATGTCTACACACAAACAGACAATACACTGTGTCCTCTAGCACTTTTCGAGTTCAAATTATGTGGAAGCCAATTTTCACTGGACTCAACTTTTTACCTAACTAGTGGTTAATGGCTTAAAATAATGCAGCTTCTAAAGGTGTCCTGTATTGCTGGAAAAGCCCTGGTGAGGAGGCTCCTTCACCTTGTATTGTCTTGAGATTTAGCCCGATGTGTTCTATCCCCTTCCTGAGATGAGGAAACGAAGAAGGGATGGATAGTTGAGTCGCCCAGAGAAGTAACCAGGTGATTGTTAGCTGCTGCTTTGGCTTAGCTTTATTTTCAAAAACAGATGGTTCACTGAACATATTTTGCTCGTATTGCTGTAATAATAAAGATTGCTTCTTAAGAAGAGTAGTTCTCGGTTCAGTTGCAATTCTCAGCATTTTTCCTTGCCAGGTGTCATATGTTACCTTAGAAATGTCTCAGGTTATAAATACCTGATTTGTGATTTAACCTAAGCAGGATCACTTTAAGATTGAAAGTGGGAAAGACCTTTTGGTGTCCTCTGGGATTTGACTCATTTTATACTAATTATATCCTTATCTGTGATATGCGCTCCTCTCCACCATCTTGACAAGAATTCCGTTTCAAAGGACACTATGCCTGAGAATTCTATAAACAGTGCTACCACTTTGAGAAAATAATGTAGAAAGCTTCTCTTGGTTTAAGCCGGGGGGCGGGGGGGAGTGTGTGAGAAGGGATTGAAGGGATTTTGGAAGGAAACTTCTAATCTCATTTTTCTCATCTCTGAAAGGTATGTAAAGAGGATATGGGTGTTAGTAACATTGAGCTTAGATGGAATCATCCATCCATTCAGTAGACATGTATTAATGGTCTACTTGTTGTCAGTTCCTACACTAGACATTGTGAATTGAATGGTGGGTTGACAGACATGGAATTTTTGTCTTCTTTGGCGAGGCAGTCTACAGCAAACCAAATGATAAGTACTTAGAACAACATAAACAGAGTAGAATAATGGAGAGAGTAATTTGATGAAAGGAACCATTTTATCTAGAGTGGTAATGGAGAGACCTTTTGGAGGAAGTGACATTTTAGCTGAGACCTGAAATATAAGAAGGCTCACTGGTAGAGAACTGGACTGAGCATTGCAAGGGAGAGGGAGGAGCAAGTTGGGAAGACCACATAGTTGGAACATGGTTGCTGGGTTTGAGAAATAGGAAGATATTCATGGCTAGTGTGAGCTGAGGGTTTTGAAAAGTCCAGGTCACATAGGGCATCATAGTAAGTAAGCATGATAGAGGCCTGTGGAGTCTTCTAAGGAGGGAGACATGATCTGATTAAAATTTTTAAAGATCATTCCAGCTTCCCCTTGAAGAACACTTGGTGTAGGAGCAAAGCAGGTACCATTTTGGAAGCTAGTAACATAGTTCAGGAGAGATTAGGGTAGCCTGGTCAGGGTGATGATGATGGAGACAGAAAGAAGTGGATAGATCTGTTGTTCATTTTGCAGGTACAGCAAATAGGGAATGAATTGGAATAATGTGCTTTGGGGGGAAAGAAAAACTCAAGGCTGCGGTCTAGTTTCTTAGCGGAGCTCTTGGGTAGATTGTGTACCATTTATTGAAATAGATACCCTTTGTTCTTTCCATGGGATTCTGAGAATTAAAAGAGGCATAAATACCCATGGGACTAGATCTCTGGGCCTCCGGGTCTTGCAACAAGACCCATAGCCAGTAGCCAGTTTCTCTTACAATTACTGACTATGCTTTGGTGCATCAGCTCCCCCAGCAATTTATTACTTAATTCTTAGAAAATGCTTTTCACTAAGATCATGGTTGCTATAAATGACTGAGACAATTTACATTTTTAAAATAGAGAAAATAAAGAATATGGATTTATTTACATTATAAATTGCTCATCTGCTATGTCCTTTAATTTAAATAGGGTGTTAATAGCAAATTGACTTTTATGCAGTTACCCCATAAGATTGCTTAGAAAATCTAATGAGTTAGTGGGTTCTTCAAGAAATATGTAAAATTTAGTATTTAAATTTAATCTCTTGAGGGTTTGTGGATTTTATTCATTGCCAGGAAATTTTTGTTCTTGATAGTGTCTATGGTAACACCCCAAACACTATCAAATATAATTTTTCTTGCTGAGAATAAGAGAAGCTGCCTTTTATCCCCCTCCAGGGTCCATTATATTTCACACCATAGTTTGCTAACTTAATCACTTTAAGCATATTTCAGTACATTCTGCAAAGTGACTTACTGTATAGCTTCATCAAATATCATTGTCTTTGTATTTGAACATTCTCAGATACATTCCTCAACTCTATATTGAAACCCAGTTAGAACTCAACCCTATTTTTATACCAGGTCTTCTTGAGTTTTGAATCAGTCTTGTATATGGTCACATTGTCTTAACCTATAATTTTTTTACTTGTAGGATGTTTTTGTGTCATTTGTTCAGATGAGGATAATTGTTCCTAGTGACACTATTATTATTTTGTGTTTAGCTGATCCCGGCATTCTTTTTACTCTGTTTTTGAAGAATCATAATACATTTTGCCATCAGTATGAGAGAAATGTAAAGAAGAGAAGTAGAAATGACAGACTGAAAAGCATGTCATTTCACTAGCATGCAAGATTTATTCATGCTGACCTCAACAAGTCAATGATGGCATTTGATTTGTCAAAAGCCCAAAGCAACAAATTCATAGTGAAGTAATCTGAGATACCTGGAATACAACCTGCACACACAAAAAGACATTTTGTGTGTAGAAGATTGGCTTATTTCTTGCCATCCTGGGTTTTCGTTTCTCCGTTTGTGATGATTCTGAACCTTACTGAGTAACCATGTGTGTGACCAAGGTGAAGTCAAGTTTTATGTTCTTTGCATATCCCGGAAAAACAATATTCCTGTGAAGCCTGGTAGTGTCTTTCTAACCCATAAAGTCATAGTACATCTGACCGTGATATGCTGTATGGGAGATAAAAGTTTCTTCTTGCCTCAATTGAGTGTGGAAATAGTGCATCAGAGTGCAAAAAGGTAAAATCCAAAAATGATGAAAAATAAAAACAGTAAACAGCTTTCACTGAATGCTTGCTCTGTGCCAAATACTGAGCTGAGTGCTTTTATTGGTTATCTTGCTTAGTCCTCAAAGCAGTGCTATAGGTAGGCATTAGCTCCCTATTTCAGATGTGGGAAGAGGCTTAGAAGTTTATCCAGGTGGTAAGCAGTAGATCTGGAAATGGAACTCCAGGTGATGTGACAGCAGAACACACTGTTACACCGCATCACCTTTCTACTGTAAGAGCTATAACAAGACATGCTTAATTGCAAAGGCTGCCATAAAGTATAAAGGCCAGGAGGATGGAGAAGGGTGACAAAACTTTGACTAGGGATGATTTAGGAGGACTTTATAGAAAAAGAGGGATTCAAGCTATACTCTGAAAATTATTTTTTTTGGCTTTAGTACGTATAAGTCATACAGAATCTTGTTTAAAAATGTAGATCTTGAGGGCACCTGGCTGGCTTAGTCGGTAGAGCATGTGACTCTTGATCTTGGGATTGTGAGTTCAAGCCCCACGTTGGGTGTCGAGATTACTTAAAAATAAAATCTTTTTTAAAAAAGAAGATTTTGAAGCCCTCTCAATATAGTTTGTTTAGTCTACTTTATTTTTTTTTATTTTATTATGTTATGTTACTCACCATACATTACATCATTAGTTTTTGATGTAGTGTCCCATGATTCATTGTTTGCGTATAACATCCAGTGCTCCATGCAGTACGTGCCCTCTTTAATACCCATCACTGGGCTAACCCATCCCCCCACCCCCCTCCCCTCTAGAACCCTCAGTTTGTTTCTCAGAGTCCATAGTCTCTCATGGTTTGTCTCCCCCTCTGATTTCCCCCCCTTCATTTTTCCCTTCCTGCTATCTTCTTTTTTTTTTTTTTTTTTTAACATAGCCCTCAATATAGTTTGGGTGATTCGATTACAACTGGTCCATAGATCACAGGAAAGAAACCCCCCAGACCGTCAGCTGTCTTGCAAGTGAGTATGTGCAGTAGCCCCAGCAGCACCAAGAACAATATTGGGCACACAGTAAGCAGTAAGATATTCATATAATGAGAGAATGAATCAATGGAGAGAAGGAAGTCTCCCTTTAGTTATTGAAAAGTATGAATAGGTATCTGTTAAGGTAGCTGTAGTTAGTAGGGTATAAATGGCAATAGATTTCGTTTTAACTCTAAATGTTGACTGATTCATTCAAGAAATACTTATTGAGTCATGCTTGTTACGATCATCTCTTTGTTTTGAAACCCTTTTTTCCCCCATCTCAGAAACTGCAATACACTTACGGTCATTGTTGCAATCTTTAGCATCAGAATTCTGATGTAACTCCATGTGTGTCTGGCACCATGCTTAGAACTAGAATACGTCTATGAGCAAGACATGGATGTTCCATGCCTCAGCTGCCAGAATGGTAGAGCAGGGTCATCCCAAATGCATATGGTGCTTTGAACCTGGCTCCCAGAGAACATGCATTCCAGCGAAGGGAGGCATAAAAGTTAATTAACATCTGATATTAAGTGCTATGAAAGAAAAAACAAAGGATGATACTGGGATAGAAAGTGCTGGTGGGCTAAGGGTAGGGAAGGGTGCATAACAGCAAATAAGGAAAGGATTAGGTAGGGTCACCAATGAAATGATAGCATTTTTGCTGAAAGTGGAGTCATAAAGGTGATTCAACTTATACTTGGTTTTTATGAGTTTTTACTGAGTTATCAATTGATTGCAGCATTAACTGAGTTTCACCCTTTTTTATCCAATGGTGCTTAAATCATGACCAAGCCTTAGGTAACAGAAGGACAAGTGAAAAGGAGAAATAATCCATATTTTTTTTTTATTTCTACCAATATTTAGAAATATGCCCATACATGATTGAAAACTGAACATCCCTTCAAAGTTTAAAATTGTTCATCCAGAATCCAGTGAAAGCCTTAATTGTCTTCTTTTTTTTCTTTTTTAGAGGGGGGTAGGGGCAGAGGGAGAGAATCTTAAGCAGGCTCCATGCCCAGTGCGGAGCTAAATGCAGGGCTCGATCTCACAACCCTAAGATCATGACCTGAGCCTAAATCACGAGTTCGATGCTTAACTGACTGAACCACCCAGACACCCCTCGATTTTCTATTTTTGGTGAGCATGCTAGTTTATCTGAAAAACTTGTTACACAACCATGGAATGTTGGGAGGAGGGAAGAGAATTGAGGGAAATTTAAGGCAGGCTCTCAGAGAAGTCTGCTTGTTATTTGGCTATTGGAAACCTTTATAACTGACTTGAAAGAATATAAGAGGGAGCTTCCTGGAGAGAGCATGATCTAGGAGTGATCATATTAGTTATGCTGTATTCTTATTCATTGCTCTGAATTTAGGTGCCATTGAAGTTGACATCTAATAGCCTCATTGCCATAGCAGATGTATTCAATTTTATAGTTTTCATTGTGCTAAAACTCTCCATTATAGGCAATACCATACCTGAAATATAAAATACTTATGATCAGTTTGTCTGAGAAATCATAACATTGGAAGGTTGCCCAGAGACCATCTGGTCTGTAGAGATGCTATTTAGCGAGAGTGTTCAAGGATCACCAGGCAAAGGAGAATAATATTGGTAATGGAATGTAAGTTATTTTAAAAAATAAAGGGTTTTTTTTTAGTTTAAAAAAATTTGGCTTATTTGGAAATTATGCACTATTTTGGTATAAAGTTTTCTTAATTGCATGAAATGATGCTGTCCTTATTTGGCAAAATTAAGTGACAGTCTTCCACTGATTTCATTTGCACTAAAGTATTGAACACTGAAAGATACCAGAAGAGCAAACCCATCACCACCAATATTGCTAGCAAGAGAACCACTTAAAAAAATAGATCTAATCACTAAAATAATACATACCAATTGTAAAATATATATATATATAAAGCACATAGAAATACAGAAACAAAAATCAGAATTCTCCCTACACAACCTTCAGCAACTGTTTTATGCTTGAATAATACAGTAACTGCTAATACTATGATATCCATTGCAAAGATTCTTAATATATACAATGTATTTATTGCAAAAATATCTCCTACTTTATTGTCTTCAATCTGCTTGTCACCTTCCCTTCAGATCCTGTTGTTCATTTTGTCTTCCCTCCTCCATTAGTTTTTTACCACCCATTTTAACTACATAATGCTTTGTCCAATGCAGTTAAGCAAGATTAGAATCAAGAAGGTTTTAGGTCGTTGTGGATGTCTCTACTTGTTGGAAATTGGATGTTGAGAAATTCCTGAATTCTAGGAACTAATATTCAAAATGAGTTTCAGAAACATGGGTCAAAGTCACTCAAAAGGGATGTAATTCTGTGAATCCTCTACAAATTACGTACTAATCTTTCTTGTTAATATTTTTCTTATCAGTATATGCTCCATATATTACCCCTGGCCATAGTTATTATAAATATTATATCAATTTGTCATTTGCTTTCAAGTTGGCTTCAGATTGTTTTGACAGAGGAGACTTTTTTCTTTATTCTTTCATTATTATTAGTCAATTATCTGTGTCCTTTATAAATTCTTCAGTTAGTCATGACTCATCTTTTGGTACCTCCTGGAGAATGTTGTGTATGCTTATAAAAGCTATGTATGCTTTCCCAAACACACATAGAGCAGAAGATTTGCTGTACCCCAGGGTAATCTATGGGCCCCAAGTTAAGAGCTCAGGTTAGAAAGTCCTTTCCTATCTCAAAGTCTCAATTACCAACTTCCATTTTCATCTAGGGTTTTCTCATTTCATTTTTCAGTGTTAATGTCTAACCAAGTAGAATTTATTTTGGCGTTCAGTATGAGGATCTAAGTTGAATTTTTATAGAGATCCATTTACTCGATGCCATTTCTTACATAATCCATCTCCAAAAGCAATTTGTTTTGCATTCCAGTCATTGAATTTATCAAGGTCTCCCTTGAGTTTTCTATTATTCTGTCAGTTCTTTTGACATTACAATATCATTTCACTTCTTAAACATTTCCTTTAAGCATTTTTACCTGTTTATTTTTCCAGGAAAAATTTGGAACCCTTTTGCCATGTTCCCCAAAACAGTCTGAGTGACAGTTTATTACAACTGTATGAATCTTGGCTTCTTTTTAACAGTTGGTTTTCCCATTCAAGAAAATCTGCCTCTGAATTATTCAGATCTCTCTTTTATTGGCCAAGTAACATTTCAGGCTTGTCCTTAGTTCCACACTTTTTGCTTTAGATTTATTTTTGGGAATAGCAAATATTTGTATGCTTTGCTGTTACCATTATGCCTTTAAGTAGCTCATGTATAACAGAGATACAATTTGTTCGTATGTTTTTCTTTTCTCTAGCCCGTTTAATTGACATTATGTTGTAACTGATTACCTTGTTTTTTGGCTGTGTGGGGTGGGGTATATACATGGCTTCTGACTATAGTAATACTTATCTCTGTTCATCTGAGGTTTTTCCATGTTCATCTTTATTGTACAAAGTGGTCATTATGACTTCAGGTTTTGGAGTAGGCTGACTTCAGTTCCGATCCTTCCTCCACCCCATTACTACCTGGTAGCCTTCGACAAGTGAAAATTGGGTTTCTTGACCTTGTGAAATTTCAGTTTCTTCATCTGAAATTGGGGTAATAACCCAGAATCACCAGATTGTTGCCAGGATGAAATAAATTTGGGCATTTGGAAAGTATTACAAATAGGGAAGCTGATATAATCATGATTAATGTTTCTGTTAGCTAACCATTTAAAATATTAAGTATCAAGAATGACAGTAAACTTTCACGCCTACATCCTGATTTTCTCTGGATTTTTTTTAGCCTTTGTTTCACTTTTTGTTGATGTTTGCTTTTCTTCATGTGGCTATGCAGCATTTTTTTTTAATTTATTTTTTTATTCTTATGTTAATCCCCATACATTACATCATTAGTTTTAGGTGAAGTGTTCCATGATTCATTGTTTGTGCATAACACCCAGTGCTCCATGCAGAATGTGCCCTCCTCAATACCCACCACCAGGCTAACCCATCCTCCCACCCCCCTCCCCTCTAGAACCCTCAGTTTGTTTTTCAGAGTCCATCGTCTCTCAGGGTTCGTCTACCCCTCCGATTTCCCCCACTTCATTCTTCCCCTCCCGCTACCTTCTTCTTCTTTTTTTTTTTCTTAACATATATTGCATTATTTGTTTCAGAGGTACAGATCTGAGATTCAACAGTCTTGCACAATTCACAGCGCTTACCAGAGCACATACCCTCCCCAGTGTCTATGACCCACTCATCCGATCCCTCCCACCCCACCCCCCACTCCAGCAACCCTCAGTTTGTTTCCTGCAATTAAGAATTCCTCATATCAGTGAGATCATATGATACATGTCTTTCTCTGTTTGACTTATTTCACTCAACATAATACCCTCCAGTTCCATCCACGTCGTTGCAAATGGCAAGATCTCATTCCTTATGATGGCTGCATAATATTCCATTGTATATATATACCACATCTTCTTTATCCGTTCATCTGTCGATGGACATCTTGGCTCTTTCCACAGTTTGGCTATTGTGGACATTGCTGCTATAAACATCGGGGTGCACGTACCCCTTCGGATCCCTACTTTTGTATCTTTGGGGTAAATACCCAGTAGGGCTATGCAGCATTTTTGATTTTACAAAAGTTTTGTTAAAAATGGAATTTGGGTCTTTTCTCAGTATCTGTTGAGATTTTTAGTATCTAGTTTCTCATACTAGAATCATTTATGGGATTCATTAGAATAATAGATTTTTAAATATTATTTCTGCTTATATTACAACTGAAATTTGTTTCTTTATTATGCTTTTGGTTTAGTATTAGAATATTTTATATATGCCTTTTTATTTTCCTGAGTGACATTTATAGTTTCTTTAACTGAATAATATGTGTGTGTGTGTGTCCTATATTGTTACAGCAGCTAGCTAAAATTAATTGTATACTTATGGAATATAAAGAGAATCTTGTAAAGTGTTCTTTATTTTTTTCCCATTTATTCCTAAAGTATATGGTAGCATAGGATGAAGAGTCAAGCTTCCTAACCCAGATTGATTTGACCTGTCTATCCTCTGCTTCTATCTCTGCCAGGCTTTTTGTTTTTGTTTTTGTTTTTGTTTTACATATCAAGTGATGTTAAATTCACAAAACAAATTGTGAAATTTTGCATCTATTCTCTTCTCTGGAGACAATTGTGATCACTGTCCTTATAAGTTTGAATGAAACCATCTGTCCCTAAAGCCTTTCTGAGAAGTAATTCTTTGATAAATTTTTCAGTTTTAATTATTTTTATCTATATTCTCCAGAGCCATGTCCATTTCATTAGATTTTCAAATTTGTTAATTAATGATTACATATGGTTATATAGCTAACTGTGATATAATGGCATATTTTGTTATAGCATAATATAATTATTTTAATATGTATCTAATATTAATATAAGATATATATTATATATTATTTTCTTTGTTAGATGTTTTGTTGCTGTTCTTTTTTTCAAAAGGCCAGTTCTTGGATTTGTTCATGAGTAATGCTGTTTTTCCTTTGTCCTTTTTTTTTATTGTGTTAATATCTTTCCTGTTTTCCTTAGGATCACTCTCCATGCTTTTATTAATCTTACTGGTTGAATCATGGTTCATTTATATTTCCTTTTACATTAGTATGATTTTTTTTAAAACTGCATATTTCCCTCTGAACACACTTTTGGCTGACTGTCATTACTTTCTAAGGGTGTTTGGGCTTCCTCTTTGGTAGAAAGACAATTGAGAATAATACTTTTCAGTGTTTAACAAACTTTGTCTCTATTGAGATTTGTTATTGACCTTTTTTTCCACTGTATTGTGGTCAGATAATGAAGCTAGATAATCAGCCACACTAGTGGTGTGTGAGGTATTGTTTTTCCTTAGGGCAATTGAGATTTCCTTTTGGCTCAGTGTATGGGCAACTTTTTCAAAACTCTTTAGTTGACCCATGAATTCTTAAGAAAAAGAAATTACTCTTTGTAGGAGATATGTTTTAATATTATTAAATTATATCTACTATGTAAACAAATCCTTTGTACTCTTTCCCCTGAAATAAATGGATTAAATTACCTGAGTAGTAGGCGGGGTCCCTCAGTTACTTCTTTTTTCTTAGAGTCTTTGATCCATAAATTTTGGTGGAAGCATTTCATCCTGTTAGATATTTTTTATAGACACTACCTTATCTTTCAGCTAAATTGTACTTCCTTTGCTTTTCAGTGTTTTTATATCTAAAATGTTATGTCGTTTGCAACTAATTTTGCCATCCATACATTCATGTGTGTGTGTTGTGGAAAAATCTCTGCCCTTTCTTTTTTAGTTTCTACATTTTATTTTCTTAGGTTAAAGAAATGATTTTAAAATAATGTTAATAATTTTTAGATATCATTTTTAAATGTGATATTTAAAAATAAATATGTCGGGGCGCCTGTGTGGCTCGGTAGTTAAGCGTCTGCCTTCGGCTCAGGTCATGATCCCAGGGTCCTGGGATCAAGTCCCACATCGGGCTCCCTGCTCTGCGGGAGGCCTGCTTCTCCCTCTCCCACTCGCCCTGCTTGTGTTCCTGCTCTCGCTGTCTCTCTCTGTCAAATAAATAAATAAAATCTTTAAAAATAAATAAATAAACAAATATGTCTTGTAATAAGGGAGTTATCCCCTTTGGCTCCTCACTATATGAACTTGGCTTACATTTACTTTGCTATCCCCACCATACTTATTTCTGCATATCATTATCTGGATTTATGCAACAGGCTGTTTTAATTAATTTATTTCTTACCATTCTCTTTACTTTCTTTTCTTTTTTTTTTTAAAGATTTTATTTATTTATTTGAGACAGAGAGAATGAGATACAGAGAGCATGAGAGGGAGGAGGGTCAGAGGGAGAAGCAGACTCCCTGCCGAGCAGGGAGCCCGATGCGGGACTCGATCCAGGGACTCCAGGATCATGACCCGAGCCGAAGGCAGTTGCTTAACCAACTGAGCCACCCAGGCGCCCTCTTTACTTTCTTTTCTGAAGAATTGTGTTAAAAGACTTATTAAGTCTTCCCTCTGTGTTTGATTTATTTTTGAGCCATTAGAAGGTTTTTCATAACAACACATTCTAGGGTTTTTAATTTTGACTTATGTATTCATCAGCTGAAATAGATCTTAAAGTTATCTGTTTGCTTTATTTTGGTTTTCAGAGCATGTGTTTGTAGAGAGGTAGGTCAGTTGATTTCGTCATTCCTACCAATATGTGTCTTCTGCATTTACTCATAAAGGACAGGAGCATAATAGAAAATTCTTGGGCTTGTTTCCTTTCAGTTGTTTTAACTGTCCTTTTTCATTGTCTCCTGAAATGAGCTTTGCAGAGAGTCCTAAGACAGAAATTCTGTTTTGTTTTCATTCCTAAATAGCGTTTAAGGTACTTTTCATTTGTGTTGGATATTACCTCTGTACACATACACATACATAAACACATACATATCAGGATGAGTGTAGGGGATGCAATTCTTAGTATTTCCTGAAACCTACTGAGTCCCTTGAGCCTCCCTGGGGCATTTTTCATCAAGTAGGATTTTGATGACTAACAAAGCCTACCATGGGCTTCAGAGCTTGAGCCCTGGAGTCTGAGAGACCTGGATGCAAAGCCCTGTTCTTGCTCTTACTATTACATGACTTTAGGAAAGATAGGTCTCCTTTCTAAGCCTCAGTTTCCACATCTGTAAGAAGGGAATAATAACATTGTCGACCTCCTGGGTGGTTTTGCATGCATTACTGCAAAGCCCCAGTAGAACAGCTGATAAGTAGTAAAGACTCAGTGCATGGTGGTCCTCAGAGGCAAACAAAGCTGGTCTCCTGAAGTTTCTGTTTTCTGGCCTCCAGATCTGTCGTCTTGTCTTTCCTTCTCATCACTTTGTTATTTTCCTTAAAAAAAAAATTGTGGGACGTTCTTACATTTGTAGTCCACATCATTACCTCAATTTTCCACACTCTCAGTTCCGTTGGACCCATATTCATATCAGTGGACTCCCTCTCATGCAAACTTCGCGTTTCTCTATGCTCCTTCTAGTCTTTCTTTCTCTCAGCTTCTATTTTGGCATCTACACTCGCCTTCTTTATTGATGTATTCCCTTTGTGTTCACTGTCTTTTCCATGGGCTCCATACTATTTTTCTTCTCTTTTCCTTTCTCTTTTCTTCATTCTCTTGTCCCTGTACTTCCTTCTTATGTTTCTTTTACTTTTTTTTTCCTTCCCTTCATTCTTCCTCTGATCCTACTTTTTTCTTTTTTTTTTTTTTTTTTTTTTTTAATTACTCTGAATGAGAAACTCTGGCTTCAGGAAGGGTGTGATGCTGACCCTGCTCTGCTTACCATCCAAGCACAGACCTATTCAAACTTGCCCTTGAAGAATGGGATGATAGACAAAACCCCGTGGTCAGTTCTCAGGTCCTGGCAGAGATCCATCCAGAGTGAGGAATGCCAGATGAGGAGAGGATCATTTCTTAAGCAGAAGTTTGTCAGCCAGTCCCTGCAAGCAGCTCTCACCTGGCTCTTCCCCTCGTGGCCCCTCCTCCAGTAAAAGTCAGCAGTGGTGGAGTGGATCAGAGCCGGGCTCCGGAATCAGGCTGCGTATGGTGTGTTTCAGCCCTTGCTAATCATGTGACCCTGAGCAGGATCCTGACACTTCCTCTGCCTTGATGTCCTTATTTGAGTGATAAAAGTAATAGTATCTCTCACGATTGCCAGGAGAAATAAATGAAATAACAAATATAGTACTTTTCAAGTGTGCCTGGCACACAGTGAGCACTCAATAAATGCCATCTAATACTCGGTACTTTTGGAGATACATCTGTTAGGAGTTACATTCGGTACCAAAAAAGTATAGTGGGTACAGCAGGAAATCCACAAGATGTTGGTTCAGAAAGTCAAGGCTACCAAGGCTGGGTCTGTGGTATTCTCTCGGTATTTATATTTTTTAGGATTTTTTAAAAATTTTATTTATTTGAGAGAGAGAGAGAGCCACACATGAGTGGGGGAAGGGGCAGAGGGAGAGGGAGAAACAGACTCCCCACTGAGCAGGGAGCCCAACATGGGGCTTGCAATCCCAGGGCCCCAAGATCATGACCAGCGCCGAAGGCAGACGCTTAACCCACTGAGCCACCCAGGCACCTTTCCTTTCTCTTGGTCTTTTCTTAATGGCTGCTGCAGCTCCAGCCATCACATCCACATCCATTTTTTTTAAGATTTTATTTATTTATCTGAGAGAGAGAGTGAGAGAGAGAATGGGAGGGGAGAGGGTCAGAGGGAGAAGCAGACTCCTCTGAACAGGGAGCCCGTTGCGGGACTCGATCATGACCCGAGCAGAAGGCAGTCGCTTAACTGACTGAGCCACCCAGCCCCTCACATCCACATTCAGGTAGAAGGAGGAAGGAAAGAGTGGAGGAAAATTGGGGAATGCCTATAGCAGGAAAGCAAAGGCTTTCTCAGAAATGTCCAGTGGACTCCCACTTATGTTTTATTACTCAGAACTTTATCTCATGTGCACCCCCTCCCTATTGGGGAGTCCGGGGGACATGATTTTGGCATCTTACATGTAGAGTAAGGGAGGCATTAAAAAAGAAAGTTGGAATTTACCCCCTAATTCCTGCCATGATTTCTAGGACGATAGGGACAGAAGAGATAGAGTTAATGCTTGGGCTGCCTTGAAAATTTAAAAAGGAGTACGTGTTTAGTAGAGAATCATGTGTGTACTTTTTTAGGCCATGAGTATCTTGGGTCTTTAATACAGGAGATAGATGGGGAAACAAGGCTTAACTTTTGGGGGGTCTTTTGTCATTCCCCCCCCCCACTTTAGGTGACAAGCCAGCTTTGTTTTCTTAATGTAAAGTATGGAAACGTTAAACATAATTTTTCTTACTCCAGTCACATCAGCCATAAGGTTACTTGAAATGCCTCCAAAATTTCTGTTATAGATTTCTGTTAATCTTAGTTGATCTTTCCCTCAGTGTGTGTGTGCAGTGCATAAGACTTTTTAAAAATATTTTTTGTTACCGTTGACATCTAATAATTAGAAAGACTGCTAGGAGTTGACATGATAAACCAGGAGTTTCTAAAATAGAATAACATTTACTTAAAATTCTAGAATCCAAAATGCGGACTCATTTTCACTGAAGTTTAAAATGCAGGTGAGCATTGAAAATCCCTATTTTAAAATATACTTCTTTGATAAGCAGGTAGAAAAGCATCACTTTAATTCTTTGTATTCAACAGGGAAAAAATGAGAGAAAATGCTGTAATTTAGAATAATAGTAATAACAGAGATGCAGCCAAGTATTTTTGTTGCCTGTCCAAGGGTTCAACGTCTGGCTTTTGAGGCGAGAACTCTGCAAATCCCTGAACTCTGGTAGAAAAGTTTCAAAAACATTGCAGTCTGGCAGTTCAGTTAAGCAAATAAGTATGTGCAGTCTTTCATCCTAACATTTGGTACCATACGGCACTCCGATGCCCACCCAAAGAACATTCCACCATCCTCTACATCCCCTCAGTGGCCAGCTGTCAAGAGGGAAGATGTTCCCACAATAGAGAGAGAGGATTTGTTACAATCACAGTGGGTCCAGGTACTTGTTTCCCTAACCAGTCAGCTTGCTGCCCACACCATGGGCTTGTTAAAACCAGATCCGTTTGACAGATCTTAGTGGCATTATTATTTCACTAAGCACAAATAGACTGATGTGTCGAAAATGCTATTTTGCTCATTTGTTACAAGAACTAAAAAACATACCATCGAAATTTAGGAATAGAAGAAAACAGGTTAATTAAATGGAGATTCATCAAATGCTAGGATAAACTCAAAGTGGTCCTTCTGAATCGTTTTGGGATGAGAGGTTGTGCATCTCAGTCCATCATGATGACTGTTGTCTTTGGGAGTCTGTCATGTGCCAGGCAGTCTGTATTCATTACCGTGAGTCCTTGCAACCACCCTGCAGAGTGTGTATTACTGTCTCTACACTCAGCTGAGAAAACTGAGTCCCCAAGGGTGTCAGTAAATTACCTAGCATTTCAGAAGCATCAGGTAGCAAGTCATGATTTACCCCAAGTCTTCCTGACTCTAAAGCATCATTCTCATGTGACTATGAGCTATGCTTATTATTATTTTTGAGAACAAATTTAAATGAGAAATAAAAATAACGTGGAAAGCAATGTCTTACTGCAGGATTATGTCAATTCACTTACAACTGCATATGTATTCATGCTGAGTGCCGGACAACCCGCAAAATGAGCAGAAAAGGGAAAGTGAGGGCTGTCCTCCAGTTTCCTTCCCAGACTTGGGTTTCTCACAGCTTGACTGGGATGAGCTTGGTGGGGAAGCTCTCATTCTGTCACATTTTGTCTACTTCAAGAGATTTCAAAGCTCGGGGATGAAAATGAGGATCAGACATGGATTCGAGGTTGCAGGGTACATGAAGAGAAAGAGGCTTGTAGAATGGCCAGAATTTACAGCCTTAGGGTAATACCATTGGGGGGAATTAAGTGTATAGGGAGGTATAGGGAGAAGTAGTATGAAGTTCCGCTGTTGTGAATTGATTTCAGTGCATGTGATCTCAAGTTAGTGTACCTTTGTGTGACCATTCATCAAATTTTATTCCCCAAGAGTTTATGTAGCAAAGCATTTCAGGGAAATGGTTATTGAGCTTACCAACAAAATACCATTTTTTTTGTAAAGCTGCAGAAAATTTAATTGATGTGTTTTCGGTGTAATGACAAATCCTGCAGATAAGCCAAGATGTATAAAGGAAAGAAGACAATTCAATTTCAGTGGCAGAGTTTTTCTTTTGTCAGTTAGGGACTTTCTTCCCTAAAGTTTATTCAGAGACCCAATTAATGTACCTTTGGTTTATTATACTCACCTCAGGTAGTCAGTGAATGGTGTATACAAGAGAGTATAATAAAAATTTGGCTTGGGTAGTCCTCAACCAGTCTTCTCTTTCCTTTTGTCTTTTCTACTTCGGTTCAGGTATGGATGGATCATAAGTAGGTGTCCCAGTGATACCAGGACAAGTCACGTTTCCACATCGGGAGGTGTGTTTTCTGTTAGTACACCCAGTTTTAGGCCTGGAGCTTTTGAATTAATGTAGAGTACACGGTCCAACATGACGCAACAGAACAAAAACACACTCCCATTAGCAAGATCTACTCCTCTTTGCAGTGGGACTGACCGTCTGATGATCCGCTTCATTACCTGACAAAAGAAGATTGGTTTCCTTTGTTGGATGGTCGGTATTTTATTCTAGAATCATCATTGGCATGCACTGGGTACAGTCAGAATAATGTTTTTACCAACCTCCGCGGGCTTCAAACACTTTCTCATCTTTCTTACTCTAGCTCACAATGAATCTTTCCCCATAATTGCCAATTTATTTAGCATCTGTACAATGACATTAATTTTCTGGCTACTTGTTCCCATTTCTACTTTACACAGTCTTAAGTAACATAAAACGAGACTGGTTTTTGTCTCGGGTTTTTTTGTTGAATATTTAGTCAGTTGGATGATGGCTGATGGGTTGTGCAGTTTCCCCATGGGCCTGGTTCATGAAATTGCTCATCATTGCATTAGATAGAATCGCTCTTGTATGTAAAGAAGATAGTCTGGTTCAGGAAACAGTTTTCGTTATCTGGATCTGCTACTGCTGCTCCTGTTGATAAATTCTCTTTCCTTACCAAGATGTGTATGTGTTGTTCCTTGTATCGGTTGCCTTTTAACTGCCTGTGATGATAGATCCATCTGGGGGCTTGAGGGGAGGGGAAGATTACTTCTTGTTTCTTTTTAATAAATGCAGGTGAGTCAGTCACTAAGGCTCCAAAATTGGTCCTTGTTTTTTAAGGACCTCCAAGTACAGATTGATTTCAAATGGCTCACACATATGCAGGATTAGCTGCGAAAACTCATGGGGAGAAAATTTGTTTTGTTTTGTTTCATTTAAGTGCTAGCAGTTGCACTTAGGAGCCCAATAAGAAGTACTAGACAAAATGTCTTTCTTGGGATACGTCGTCCTCCTTCTAAATCTACTCTTGGGGCCATGAAATACTTTGAGCGGCTCAGAACAGAAATAGAACACCAGGTAGCGGTCGTGTCATTAATTATCCTGTTTTTGCTGCTGGAAACTAGAATTGTTTGAGATGGGGTTCAGATGAGCTCCCCTGACTGGAGAAAAGCAAGGTGGCAAGTTCATAATCATAATGTTAAATAATACAGTGTTATGACCTACAGTAGAAGCATATGATACTGTGTTATAAAAATAATCTGATATGTCCTAGTTTAGTATCTTTCCATTTACCTTTGATAGAGTGTGTAAGCCTTTGGAACCTAAAACCCAAATTAAGACTTGAGAGTCTCCTGAATTCGATGGCAAACAAAAATCCGCCAACTGAGTTGAGAGACACAGAGCAGGTACGAAAATGGTGTGACCACGAGGACATGACATGCCACACTTGGCCTCCTGATCCAGTTGTCAAAGAGCCACCTGATGCACCACTGCGTGTATGTCTGTTCCACTTTGGGGGGTCCATCCGGAAATGGCGTTAAATAGTAAGTGATAGCATAGGATCTGCAGCCTGCCAGGTGCAGCTGGTTTGAATTGTAGCTCTACCGCTAACTACCTCTGTGTACTCGAGTTACCGTGTATAACTCGGAGTCTCCATTTTGCCATCTGTGAAATGGGAATAAAACTATTACCTATGTTCATATGATGTTTAAGACTACACAGTGATAATGATGTACAACACGCACTACCTGGCCCTGGCCAAGTGCTCATTTAATGTTGGTTATTAACTTGAAGCCCCTAAACGATGCAAACCTTCCTAACAGGAAAAGATTGCACCTCTAGAACTCCCCCAGAAAATCATGTATGTTTTATTGCCTTGAAAGGTCATAGCTTGCTAGCCACGTTTTGCAGGCATTTATAAATGTTGCCCTTTTAGTGTATATTGTGGTTTAAAGGTAGTTGTCAATTAATTCCAGAAAGAAACCTAAGGGGTATGTGGCCTAAATCCTTGTGGCTTTTAATCGGCTCAGTGGTCCCCAGGCTCAGAATTGAGAGAAGCTGCTCCTTTCCTCCAGGTCGGTTATACTCATGGCATTTTGGTTATTGTTTGCCCCCAAAGCTCTTGGTGCTCCGTCTTCTGTTCTTGGAGCTGAGAGGGATCTTGGTGTTCAGAAGCCAGTGGAGTATGGCTCCAGGGTAATCGGCAGACGGGGATCCGTTCTAGGGGGTCCTACTTTACCACTGTGGCCTGGAAAGTTCCCAGCACAGGGCATACAGCCGTCTCTTTGCTTTCACTGTGTGTTTCACTGTGGCATACCAGAAGTTTCATAGTCTGACTGCTTCACTTCTGCAACATCCCCGAGAGCATCAGTACAAATAGGTCATAAAATGTGAATCAGACTTCCCCCTAAGTACAAGTCCTCTCAGGATACTAGCAAATTAACCTACGGCTATTTCCTGAGCCAATAATCAGTTACCCTCCCACGGGTAGAAACACCACGGATGCAAAAATCCCTTGGTTTCCTGTATTAACTTCCTCACTTTATTTTGGCGAAATTCAGGAAATTTTGAAATTAAATGATTTCTGAACTTGTGCGTTATCAAATGTCAGAGTAAAATCACCTGCATGCCGCATTCTTTCCATGCACAGTTTCAATTTCCGGAAGCTAATTTCTTCCTTCTAATTACAAGTACTCCAAGAAGAGCTAGTTTTTACAACCCAGCATGAGAGCAAGTAACTCCCGTTTCTTCAGGCTGATTTGAATGCGGAGGCTTCCTGAATCGGCCTGAATACAACTGCTTAAGGCTCGAGATAAATGGTCCCTGTTCTGTCACCATCATCATCATTGTTATATTATCAGTGCTAAGGGTCACTAGGGAAATGGTCTCCCGATGGTCAGACCCTGTGCTTGATGTTTCCAAAGGAATCTTGCCCTGGTGATAAGTAACATAGAAACTTGTTTCATTTCTTTTTCTTTTCCATTTTTTTTTTTTTTTTTTTGGTTTTCTATAAAGAATAATATTTAAAATGTGGACATTTTAGCTGTGTGTTAAATGTTATTTTAAACTCACTAGGTTGATTTAGACGTATTTATCAAATCCAGGTGTACTTTTACGTATCTTGCTGTTTGCTCATGAAAAAACAAAACAAAACAAAAAAAGTACGTGTGTCTATTTGAGAGGATTCTGCTGTACCATAAATAAGTGGCTGGAGAGTCTTGCAAGACTGGGCTTTTCTGTTGTTGCTCTTTGCCCCTCACCCAAATAATTACCCTGGGAAAGAGGAGATGAGCATTACATCTCAGATCAGGAAAAACATCTTATGGTGACCGTAGTGTTCAGAATTACCCCTTGACTCTTTTCCTAATTTTTCTGACCATGGTGCGAGCACTCTACTGAATTATTCTGTGGATTCGGTTTCAATCAGCAAAGGGCCAAATCATGCTATTTGTTTTAGAAGCGAAACTTACCCACCTCCCGGGCCCCATCCCACAACCTCCCTCCCTCTCCAGAATTTCGTGCGTTATTAGGTTCTAAACTTGGTTCCTAACAAGTGTTGTGTAAAACAAAACAGAAATAAATCTGTTTCCCTTGTTCTTATATTTTTAAAATTCGTGATGTTGGGTTTCAATTTCCTTAGTATAAGTTACATTGTGAATGCAACCTTACAGAACAGTCTACCTCCAGTCTTGCTCCCTCTTTGGAAATGGCAGTACTGTCTCTCTTATTTTTAATCTAAGGGCATAGCGAAGCGAAGTGGTATCAGAACTCTATAGTACTTTTCTCTCCCCATCTCCTTCATGTTCAAGCCACCACATGGGAGCCGTGGCTCAAAACTTAGCAGAATGTTGTACTGTCTACCACTTCTTGATGGCTTATTTCACACCAGGAACTAGGTTAAGTACATGGCGTCACTTTCATTCAATCAGTACGATTAAGTAAAGTAGGTATTAGCATCCACATGCTAAATGGGGAAGCTGAAACCTTGAGAAGTCAATTTCACATAAGTAGGAAACTGGGGAAACGCAATATAAAGTAAAGTAGTGTGCTGTTCCATCATTGAAAATGAGCTATAATTAAGATACCAGGTTTTCCCTCTGCCTGGGAGATGCCCACGTCCATCTGCACACGTATGGGGGGCCATAGGGATTACCACGTGCTCCTGTCATACCTCAAGGAAGGTAGCAAATTATCATCCCCCTCCCTTCAATGTTCTTACCCAGGCTTGGCAAATATCCTTCTAAAATTAAGGTGGACGACGAGAAACAGAATTAGCTACCGAGGCTGCGTGATAACTGCCATATTTCCCAGTTAAGTAAAAGACTGTAACACCTGACATTCGAGACTAAAATGAAGAGGTGTCTTGATGAGAATTTCATGCGTGCATTGAGTCAAATGCCTTCCAGTGTATACGTACTCTTTGAAAGAGAACAGAAGTCTGTGCACCAGTACCTGGATTTGCTTTCTATATGTTTTTGAGTGGTATTGTGGTTCTCCAATGAAAAGGACTTCTGCTCAATGTCTTTGTGCTCTTCAATGCTAACAATCACAAGAAGTAGGTATCCAATAATTTAATATAATAACTACTTATTGCAGATTAAGGGTACTCCCATAGCTGTGTCTTGGAGCCCAGCTTTGAGCTCTGTACCGAATTCTCTTTCTTTGAGAGCATTGACACCTGGGGACTCGGTTCAGTTGAGGTTTTTTCTATATCCCATACATACACGCAGAATACTAGTAAGTTCTTTGTTAAATTACAAATCAACTACCTGGTGATACAGCTGGACAAGGAGTGTTCCAGAAGACTTTGGTTTTGACTTTAGGTGATAGTAATTTTCAGATGTTGATGCAAGCTTTTACACAAAGGACGACCAGGCCAGAATTGGGAGCCATTTTGTTGAGGAAACTGGAAATCCTCACCCTTTTAAAAAACTGAGTGACAGCCAACTAATCCCACATGATTTCCAAAATTCAAGGTTACATTTTCTGCCTCCCTCAGACTAACGTCACTTCTCCACGTTGAGAAAGAACCAGAGCGGCATTTGGCTTCTGTTCACCCCCAAACCCAAGTCACTGACCCTTTGTTTTTAGTACTTTGCCATTTTGCTTTTGCTTTTTTAATTTGCTTGTGACTCTCTGCTTCCCCAGTCTTTTTTTTTTTTTGGTACAATGATTCTTACCTTGTCTTTCCCCAGTCCGTTTCTGACCTGGAGAGACGTGCAGCATGTTATTGTCAGGACTTCCCGTGCGGGACATTTGAACGCTAATGACTGGAAAACCAATGCTGCTGGTTTTAAGGGTGAGAACTTCTTTCATATTCTGTCACAGGCAAAATATTTTTATTTTTCCCCCATTTTAAATGGAGAGCCGGAAGTAGAATCCCTCCAAAGAAACTTGAAATTGTGTGCTGACACACAGAGAGCTGGCTCTTTGAGTAACTAAAACGCAGATTGATTTTTTTTTTTTAAATTCAAACAGCACATAAAAGGCAGATTTCTTTGGCTTCCCACATCATAGGTCAATTTCTTAAAAGACAACCAACTTCCAAGTATAGTCGACCTATGGGGCTTCTCATTAGTTTGTGATTGCTGTCATTGGTTATCTGAGTGGTGTTTGTCACAATGTGTGTAGAACGTCCTCATCTTCTATAGTGATTACTTCCATTTCAGTAATGACTGGTATATTTTGTTCACTGTTAGTTCCTAGGCCATGCTTGCTTTGTTTTTGTTTTTGTTTTTTATTAAAATTTCACAAACCCCTAACTCTAAGACATTACTTTATATGAATGAAAAGTGCTTCTGAAGCTTTAAAACATACAGTCTTTATACAATTATGCACATCATATCATAAGTGCTGACTGTTTTTCCCATGGCTGAGGATTATAGTTCCCTCAAAGTGTCTTACTAATGGTGGGCAGTTTGTTTATCATCATCCATAACATATGTTATAATAAAAAGAAAATACTTATACAAGGCAGATGTCCTAAAGTTTCACATGACTTAAATTTTAATCCACTAATATTGTTACAGCAAAGATTACTCTTGGTCATATCTGCAGACTTAAATTTACTCCCAAATAATGTTCGTATCATTATATATCCCTATGGATGAAAACGAGTATCCCATACCACAGGGAATAGTGACTTAATAATTGAGGTTCTGGTCCCCAGATCTTTGGTAACATGTCGAATCATTCTGGGCAAGTCATTTAAGTATTTTGGGCCCTAACTTCCCCATCTTAAACATTTTAGAAGCTGAATAATATTATCTACGTATGATTTCTTAAATATGATTTTAATATATCTTTAGTGAACTATACCCAGTGTATGCAAATATCCATGCTGGAAATGTAAAATGTAATTTTTAAAATTACTTGCAATTATAGTCTCATGCTTAGCCAAATATACCAGATAACCAGTGTCATATAAAGTATTTCTTTGGTTAGCATCTTCACTGAAGACTTCACTCCATGTTTAGAAAAAGAAGAATATCCCTCTGCTTTTGAGTAGTATGAGACCCCTCTCCTTACTCTTAGACTATATAATGCAGCAGTGTTCAATGAGCTTTTAATCTAAAGAGTTGTAAATTCTTTTTGGGATCACATTGTCTGAAGCCCAAATCGAGACACTGGATCCCAAAATTGCAGTTGTTACGCGTGGCATCAAAAATATGTGAAATTACAGTTGTCGGAGAAAACACAGGAGGTACTTAGCCATAGGTATGTTTCATTTTGATTTAGCCTCCGCACCCTCTCAGCTCTTACTGTCTAAATCCATGAGGCTGGGAGGTGGGTCTGGGGAGGGGGAAGAAGGGACCAAAACATAACCTTGGCTGGTTCAGTGCGCTGCAGTGAACTTTTTAGCAGAAGGTTCACAGACTAAGTACATTGACCTCCATGAAGCTGAGGAATCAACTTTAACCCAAATAAAAGTCTTAGTTTTACTTATTCCTTTTTGGCAAGTTAAAAAGAGCAAATGGTTCTAATAAAAAACGCAACTCTTTTGAAAACCTCTGTTGGTTTTGGAGAGGGGGGAAACAGAGGATTTAGACTAACTCCCCAGATCCCAACCTGAGTCTGAAGGGGGCTATGCAGTGCTCTGGCAAGGAGGAAAGAGCATTTTACTCTTGCACGTGGCAATATTTAGTATAATATTTCACTCTTCTCTTAGCTTGCTGCCAAGAGTAACAATTAAAGTTCGCTTTTTCATAGATGAATTACCCTGAACAGTCTGGACTCCCAGTGGAATTGTTTTGTAATTTTGTTGATGGCAAGCCCCATATTTCATCTAAACATGATCATAATAAGAATAATTTTGTAAAGAGCTATATTCTTCCCTACCCTAAGCATTACCATCCCCTCCCTGGTGTCCCACAAATAAAAGTGTATTAAGGCAGAGGCTCTCAGGAGAAGCCACGTGCTTTGGGAAAGGAGAGGATGCAGGTCACTGGGGTAGAGCAAAGATGGGCGACTTTTTATGAAATAAGAACTGAACAAACAAACAAAAATAGCTAATGCTTGGAAGGGCTTCATGCAACGAGAGCTCAGCGAGAGCTCGTATTTTAAATTAGGTCAGCCAGCTTTTGCAGGCCTCGCTTGGCAGGAACACAGGGCCACACACTTCTCCTTAGACAGGAGAAGCCAGAAGTTGCCTGCCTGCGAACAGGAGCCCATAGTCCTGGTCGTGGCTGCTCTCTGCCCTAATGCAGAGTGAGGTGTGTGCCTGAAAGGAATCCCAACGCATCTGGGTTCCCCGGGGCTTGCCTTTGTGCCCGTAATGTTGAGCAATTTAAGTTGTTTGAAGAGTGTTTAAAAAAACAAACAAACAAACAAGAAAACCTGAGAAGAGTTTCACAGATTGCTGGGTAGGTGTACTTCCGCACTGGCGATCTCAATATCAACATGAGCATTTCCTTCTCTCATCAGGTAAAGCAGAAGCAGCTGAAAGTAGCAACCAATTCAGTATGGGGGTCTTGTCATCGATACGCTTGATAGTCATCACTGATAATTTCAGAGAAGCCAACACCCTGAAGAACAGTTTCTCACCAGACCCTGCCAAGTCCTGACATTTCTGCATGCACTGTCCTTACATTTCTTCAGACAGAACCATATGTACTGCAGCTCAGGCAGAGAGTAGAACCAGATGATCTAGCAGCTAGACCGGTGGGGGCCTCTCCGCAAGGAGGACTCGATGCATTCTAATCCACATGTGTTACGGACCTGGAAAATGCAAGCGAGTCCCTCCAGCAGCAGCTGCTGACTTCCTTTTGACGGCACAGGCAGGCTCTCATTCAGGCGAGGAGGTTAGCCTTGAAAAACCAAGGAATATGGCTCTCTGCTGACTCATCTGTGTGTTTTCTCCAAGGAAGGGATTACCCTGGAGTTGCATGCTGATGAGCTGGGTGCACAGTTTCCTCCTCTTTTTCTGTGTTCTCATTATAGTAACATGGCTATAAACGATCGGATAGTTAGATTAGCTCACGGTGAAGGGAGCCCCAAAGCTGGAAGCTACTTATCAATATTTTTATGCTAATGATACCTCAATTTTTAACAATTTTAATTGAACTAAGATTATTCTCTCTGCTTCGTAAATAATAATAATAATAATCTCTTCTGGTATAGTTAAAAGGTCTTTTGCAGAAGATCTGTTTTTCAGAGTAAACATAGTCCAATGAGTACATACGTATGGAAACTGACTAAACAATATTTGGATGGTTCATTGTGTATTGAATAATTTTGGCTAAATTTCATACACATTTTGACTTTCAACTTTCTCCAGAGATAAGTTTCTTTAAAAATAAATGGAATAAATATCATGCATTTATCAAAGAATCTCCTTGAGGTTATTCATGAGGATAGGAAAGTATTTGTATGAGGCCAGATGAACAGATGTGATATTTGCCACTAGAAAACTGAAATCCGAATTCCCGTATTTTGCTACCGATCAGCATTTGCAATGCCGGCAGATGACTTTGGCATTAAATCATTTATTTGGGTTTTTTCCCAGTGTTATTTCCTTCTCCTTTGATGCCTTCCCTTCCCCCTTATGAATAGTCTCTAGTTTTTTTTTTTTTTCCTTTTCTATGCTTTTTAATACCCCGTCCATGCTCCTCCTTGAAATGCACAAATCAGCTGTAGAACAAGCAAGGGCTTTTTGCCATTTGAGTGGTTTTCTTCACAGAACTTAATTTATGCAGTCTCTTCATTTATTTATTTACAAATACTTGCTGAGCACCTTCAGCACACCAGCCCAACACATGAAGTGCACCCAGAAAGGGGAAGCAAAAGGAAATGTCAGGGCGGCCCCATGGCATTGCCTACTCTGATCTGGACACGGTATGATTTATGTACAGAAACAGAAATTTACACTGCACTTTTCTTCCCTTCCTCCAAGCCCAAACGATCTGCCAGGTCATGTTTATAAAATGTGTCGATGCAAATTTCCCTGGTCATGGCAAATGCAGCCTAACCTCAGCAGGAAAAGGCATCTGATGTAGTGACTATCTTTTGGGGCGAGTCATGGATATTTTGACCAGCTCTGTTTGTGCATAGAGGATACATGGACCAACCCCACCATGCTGAGGACTTTCATTCCGCATTCTTCTAGAATCCATGGCTCCTATCATTTCAGGAAGCACTTAGCTCTTTGTGATGATCCCCTCTGTTCTGCTTTAATCTGTGGAACCTGCAAATCCACTGCCCCCATCCCCCTCCCCGTTGTCTGGGCTGTGCCCTGCAGGCTGATCCTCTCCCCCCGCCCCGCCTCCCTCCACCCCACCACCCCCCCAGTTCATACCTGTGGTTTGTGGATGCACTTAGAAGTACAATTGAATGCATGCAACGTCGGTGCTCTAGTTTTTTTCAAAGTGTCTGTATTTGGATTATATGACTGTATACAGTTAAACTCTCTTAAATTTAGGAACAGGAATAGACATCAGATAATAAATTAGGACCTTCTGTCATCTTTACTAGGCGAAAGAATGAAAAATATGTCATTGAAAATCAAAAATGACAACTAAGTGAGCGAGGTTACCACGCCTTCCATTTCACTGCCCTCCCAGACTATGTAAGTCTCTCTTTTTCTACCAGCATGTTGCTGAAACCTCCCCATCCCCACTGACTCTTTCTTTGACCATCACTAAACTACTAGACTTTTTTTTTTTTTTTTCATTTCTAACTGATTTCCCACCATGGGAAAACAATTGACAGTCTAACATGACTTCTTAGCCTCCAAGGCCCTAACTTTTAATAACCTTTATTACCTTTAATTGCCATCATTTTATTTCCACTGGTAAGGCTGGTAATTTTAAGATGTTCCAATATATTTTTAATACCTACCTGTCTTGCTTTCAGTCTGTAACACTTATTAAAAAGAATTAGCAGTGCTGAAACCATTAAGCATGCCATGTGTTGAATTGAAACTAAAGGTTTTGAAATGTGTTCTTTTTTGAGTGTGTGAAGTGATATCTGATGTATTACCGTTTGAAAGGGTAAAGCTATATTTTATGTTATTATTGCACTGCACAAATAATAGTTCATCTTTGCCACTTAGCATGCTGATGTGATGTTGGTAGTGATGATTAAAGCTACATAATTGGTAATCTGCACATTATGTTTTTGAAGAAAGGTCAAAGTGAAATGTTATTCACCTGGTCAGTGTCAGGGGTGGTATTAGAATCAGCTGCTTGATTCCAGTCCCTGTCCAATCTGTACAAATAAGTCATTGAGTTCTTCTAATGCAAAGAAAAAGGGGGAGTAAATACATTTGATTCTATCGAATAAAATGTGCTCATTGGAAATGCCACCTGATTTTCTTTCAAGATGCCATGTTTTATACTATTGTACTCTGTGAACTCAATTTCATTTAATATGTATTAACTTAAAACCTTTCCTTTCCTATTTACTGACCATTGAATACATGAGCTTATCTTCTTGCTCATTTACCAAAAAAAGGTGTGAATCACATAATTTCAGGATTTTGTCTTTATCCATTTGTCTGGTGGATGATTTACCTAAATATCTACCTGAGAACAGTAATACGGAACTCCTGACAGCAAACCGCTTGATCGCTGCATAATCTAGAGTCCTTTTCCAAAATATCCACTTGTCCCATCAGAGTGTTCCACTCATACTTCCTAAATATGTGAGGTTTAAGAATGCCTTCTACCAATGAAAAATGTTTTCTCCATGTTGATCTTTGAAAGGTAGCATTAGGTTTGTTAGATTTTGGGGGGTGTTTTGTTCACTTGTGTTTTGCTTTCTCATCCCTAAGTGCATAAGTTTTAAATGCATGCGGTTTCACACTTAAAATCCATCTTCAAAATGGAATTAAAATGATGGTTGCTCTAAGTGACTATTATCCCTCTACCAGATATAATTAGTTAATGAAGGGAATTATGTGTGGAGTAGTTTTGTGGCTTTGCCATAATCTTAAGAACCTTTAAATTCTAGTAGACAGTCTGTTATTGATATTTTCTGTGGCCTTTGAGGAAGCCAATTAAAGTTTTTGTATCTTGGTTTTTTAGAATGTGGGTAACTCATACCAAACATAATGAGAAGGCTGAGTTGAATGAAAAGTGCTTTGAAAGTGGAAAGTACCAAATATAAAAAGAGTCCTCTTTTAAAAAGAGAGTCTTAAATGTATATTTTCGTATGGCACAGCTTCCTGCTCCTTGAAATGAGGATACAAATATAGAACTATGCTTGAATTAGAATGCTTTGTTGGGGTTGGAATTAATTAAATTACCTTGAGTGGGGCGAGAGAAAAAATGAATTTAGGACTTTGTAATAAAATCATCACTAATATATCATATAATTTTTATCCCATAATCGCAGATCAATATGACTATAGTATAATCATATATCAAACACAGCTATACTTAAATTCTATTTTGCAAATCAGTTTTAATCTTTAAATGTCACCTTGGCTTCAACCTACTAAATCTTAACAGTTGTAATTAATTGCTTCAACATAGGAACTAGTGATAGAAATCTGAACAGATTATAGCTATCAATGTCCTACTGACTCTTGAGTCATTAATATACATTATGCAAGCTGTGAGCATAAAATATTATTTTTTAACAATATGCAAAAGCTTGTACACTTCAGAGGGAGTTGATGTCTCCTTTTGTGTAATCACCTGATGAAAATCAATTTCACTAATTCTAATGAGGCTGGAGTTCCCCAGGTATTTTTAAAAGTCTTCCTTCAGGGCGCCTGGGTGGCTCAGCTGGTTAAGCGACTGCCTTCGGCTCAGGTCATGATCCTGGAGTTCCGGGATCGAGTCCCGCATTGGGCTCCCTGCTCGGCGGGGAGTCTGCTTCTCCCTCTCCTGCTCCCCCCTCTTGTGCTCTTTCTCTCTCTCACTCTCTCAAATAAATAAATAAAATCTTTAAAAAAAAAGTCTTCCTTCAGCTTATGAGTTTGGCTATTAATGGCAGCAAATCTTGATATTTTGTGGTTACAACTGGTATTTTAGGCAAAGATAAAAATCAAGTCCTAAACCTGGTGATTACAAAGGGCGATCAAGCAGGGGCAGTGCTATTTTCAGGCCAAAAGTGTGTTGTGACTAAAAAGTAATGAAATGGATTTCTGTGAAGCGCTAATAATTGGATTCTGAATCCAGTTACAAAATAAGATACCCAAAGAGGATTTAAGCCAAGACCATCTTATCAGAATACATATACGCCCATAGACACATTCTCTTACAAAAGCTTTTAAAATTCAACGGTCGTTTTCTTATTTGGAGTTTTGTGTTTATTTAAAACAAAACAAACTCACTCAGCAGAGTGCTTCAGAACCTGGGCTCCAAAGTCAAACAGCCTGGGACCGATTCTTAGCTAGAAAGACAAATAAATAGTATATCTGGCCATCTGTGTACATTCTTAATCCACATTATTGGAGTAAGTTTACATATGATAAAAAGCACTGTGTTAGGGCACCTAAAACAGTTGGTTAAGCATGTGCCTTCGGCTCAGGTCATGATCCCGGGGTTCTGAGATGGAGCCCCACATCGGGCTCCCTGCTCAGCGAAGAGTCCGCTTCTCCCTCTCCCTCTGCCCCTCCCCTCCACTTATGTTCTCTCTCGCTCGCTCTGGTCTCTCTCTCTTTCAAATAAATAAATCTTAAAAGAAAACCACACCCCATTTTAAGTGTACAAATGTATACACCCACATAACCATCACTACAATCAAGGATAGAACATTTCCATCACCCCAGAAAGGTCTTTCATGCACTTTTCTCATCCCCTCCCCCTCCCCCCATCCTACCCGATGCAGCTGATATCCTTTCTGTCACTAGAGATTATGTTGTCTTTTGTAGACTTTTATATACGTAGAATTATTCAGAAGTGGCTTCTTCCTCTCTGGATAATATTTTTGAAGTTCCTCTAAATCATTAGGTATATAAGGAGTTCATTCCTTTTTATTGCCAAGTGATATTCCATGGTGGGAATATACCACAGTTTATTTACTTGTTCACATTTTCATGGATGACTTTGTTGTTTCCAATCCGGGGTTCAGCTGAGCTGGTGTGAGTATTCACGTTCAAGCCTGGGGTGTGGACAGACACAGCTTTGTAAACATGAGACAGTCAGAAAAAGCCTAATTTAAACAGGGACCCTAAGGAGGGAGGAGCTGCCCAAATGGCTAACCAGATGTGTAGAGCATCAGACAAGGCAGGCAACATAGACAAAGATTTAGTCAAGGAAAAGGGAAGAGGTCATCAGAGCTGGTGTGTGTGCCAAAGGGAAGGCTGAAGAAAACAGTATTATAGGCAGAATTTGGCACAGTTCTTCATTCGTGGTTTGCACGCAGGTAAAATTGCCATCTGCAGGTCACACATCATTCTCACGTTTAACATTGAATAAATAAACAGTTAATATTCTGTTGAGATTTTTGTACAATGAAAACTGAGTATAGATATGTGTGGACGTGCGTCAACCTGTAGCCATTGAAATGCTGTGGGTAGCTTAGAGATGCAATGAGCTCCCCTCCCACTTTCAAATACTAGACTCCCTACTTTATATTCACCTATTTCTTGTAACACACCGATTCTCTTGTAACACATCTTTTTAATTTTCATTTGTCAGCGATTTTAGTCAATGATTCTGGCTAAAGGGTTAACTTCCTTGTTTGTGTGCTCTGTTTTTCTCTGAGACTACATGGATTTCAATAAATGGTCTTGAACGTATTGAGGAAAAAGCATAATCTGCTGATCGTTAATTAATTGTATTAATGTCACGTATATAAACTCGATCAGAGTCATAAATAACTATAGTAAGATGGTGGAAGACGTTGGAGAACTTGACTTACCGTAGGGAACAGAAGCTAGTCTGAAATAGGTTCTAGGGTGGCTGCTCAGATGTGTTATTTTGTTTGTTTGCATTTCTCAGAGGATTGGGGATTAAAGCTGGATGAGATCTCCATCAGGAGAGCAACAGTTAGGGAAAAGGAAGAGGGTCCAATGGGTAAAAAGGGCGGGTGTGGTGTGATGAGGAAAGTAACTGAAAGGAAATTGACAGCAAAGCTACTTGAATCCCACAGTTACAAGTTCTCATTTCATTTGAAAAATGTCTTGGAGCCACAAGGGTGATTTGAGAAAGCAAGTTGATTCTAGTTGCTTGTCTTGATGTCAGAAAGAGTTTTATTTTCTTAAACTGATGGTGTAAATGCATTGGCCCTATGATATATCGTACAAAATGACATGTAGGTAAGAAACTGACTTGCTAAAATGGATGCGAATTCTCTTACGGCGATCATTTTATATTATTTTAGTATGCAATTGTATATTCCTGACCTTAAAGGCTGAGACATTCAGTGAAATATTTTTATCATCTCTTGCCTTCCTTCTAAATGAGGAGAGTTCTAGAGCTGAGATATATAATCATCTTTGCTAAATTCTTTTTTTTTTTTTTTTAAGAGGGGGAAGAAATGCTTTTTGAAATGACTCTTTAATAAACCCAGGGCAAAAGGTGTGAGGACAGGATGGCTCCTTGAAAAATGTCAGGCCAGAAATTGTGCTTCAAGAAGGCCTCACACATTCTGTTTGACCAGAGTTCTTTCGCTGGTCATCCTCGTTCGCCGTGACCTTCAGAAAGCCACTTAACTTTCAATATTTGAATTGTTTTTCACATGCAATTATAGTCTTTGTATTTGCCATGCGACTTTGCAGAAATTTAAGGCAAGCAACGTAACTCTGGGCTAGCCCCTTGAGTTGCTCTAAGATGGCTGCAGGTTGTGTGACAGAAACATTGCCAGTTTATAAATGACTTTTTCTCTTTCTTAAGCTTTCCGTGAATATTTTTTTCTTTGCCATGAAGCAAACTTGGAATTTTCTATGATCCTAAGAAACTGCATTGCTTATTTGAACCCACCAGAGGCTACTACTATATACTTTCTTAATGTACTGTGAGAGATGGTTTTGTCTGGAAATCATTTGCTTCTTTTCATGTTGTTTCCTCAGAAGTATCCCCCAAGCCAAGGCAGAAGATATGTGTTCAGCTTTGTTCTAGAATTTGATATTGTGCATCTCAGAATTCCCTGTTGAATTCCAGCCACATTTGGCTAAGGAATCAGGGCGGATAGATAAAAATGCAAGAAATATCTGGGATTGTCTGATTGGACTGCCATCGTTGGTTTCACAGGTTATTAACTGCACTAGAGAACCAAACTGAGGGGTTGGGTAGGGATGGAAATCCAGCCTGTGATCTACTCACCAATCTGTGTGCCCCAGAGGGGGACAATGTCTACCTAGAAAAAGAGCTACCTTTCTCTAGTTCATGGAGATCCCACATGGCCAGCCGTGTTGCACAGAATTCTGCTGTAATTCCTCTCGGAATTGTTGAAGGCATGAATACCTTTTAAAAGATACCTCTCCAGAGATGGTTTTGTTCATTTTAACCTCCAGCTGTTGCTTCAACCTTGACATTCACAGAACCTCCATTAGCAAACTAGCTCAGTGTTACTGGAGTCAAATAGAGTCTTCCAGTGTCTAGACAAAGTTCGAAGTAAAATCTTAGAATTTTAAGTGAGTGTGAGTGCTAAGTACAAATCTATTATTCTTTTCATAGTCTTTTTACCTCCTCTCAACTTTGTGACCAAAAATGATTGATGCTTCATGAATTCAAATGTATAATCACCTCATCTGGGGCCAGTAGAAGATTCATATTTGGGGTGAAGTGTCCTTCTGAATATTGACATATGGGGCACAGACATAAAGCAGTGATGAAGGCTTTCTTCAAAGCTTATCATCAAGCTGTCATGTGAAGGTGCTCCTCATGGACCATCTTGTCTACCATCTGTGAAATAGTTTTAAATGTGAAAGGAGCTACGTGATTGAGGTGCACAGGAGAAACTGATAGGAACTTGTACATATCAGCTTGGATGCTGACACCAATATTCGCAGCATAGATGGCATCACCCGTTCTCTGCTCCAAATCCAAATTCCCATGACCACATTAAGTTGGTGGTAAGTGGGTGCCGCACCAGCTGTGAAAACCAGTTCCGGATCCATAAGGGAGCCCAAGTAAATAAGAGGGAAAAGTGGCCTTCTGATGACTCTTTTTAAAGTACGATTTGAGTAAAGATGGCGTAGCCCATCCTTTTTTTTTTTCCTCTAGAGAGATCTTTATGTTGGTGCCAGACCCTGCAATATAAACCAGACCCAAAGACTCAGAAGGAAATCCCAAAAATGATTCCTGCCCTCGCTAACTTCCTAAGGCCAGTGCATCCAGCAAGGTATGGTTACGTGCCAGGTGATTGCTTTGCAGAATCCATCTGGATACGTCTTCTGTGAAATAAGTAGATTCAGACTTTTTTTTCCCCTTAAAATCTCAATTCAGACTCTTTACAGATGTTCACATCTTGCTAGCCTTAGGCATTTCAAAGGAATTAAACTTCTATCACACATCCCGATAATGGCTTCAACAGGCTTCGTTTTATGGTATTATACCAGAAGACATGGTACACCCTGATGTTTCCAGAATCATCGTGCAAGAGCCAGAGAAGAAGGGTGTTGTGATCACTGCTGGATGTTAAAAAATGGGAAGTCGTTCTTTGCTACTCAGTGCCATTCTGCCACCTAGACGTGCCTGGCTAGCTCTAATAAAAAAAAAAAAAATGGTCTAGGCTTGAATAGAAAATAAAGGATCTTTTCCATGTTAATAGTATCTTCGCACTCAGAGAAAATCCCTGATAGAAATGACTGAAGAAGGTCATCCTCAGCAAGAACAGGGGAAAGGGTTATGGGGGCCAGATGTTAACTTTCCTTCCAAGCCCCACATATATCTTTTTCTGCCCAGGATATTTTAATGAGCTTTGAAGAAGAGAGCACTTTTTATGCAGCTGACTTGCAAAAGGCAATGAGGATAAAAATGTTCCTGTGTTCATGTGTAATAGATAGATAAATTTTTGAAATGTCTCCACCCCCTTTGCCATCTCGTTATTCTGAGGATGATGCTTGATTTGAGAAATGAGTTGCAAGAAATACTGTTTGTCTTACAGACAACAGTAATTGACAGATATATACATGATGCAAAGAGATTCTGAACATTTGTGATTGAATCTGTGTGTCTTTGGGCAAGTTCTTTTAATGTTTATGAGGCTTATTTTTTAGCTGTAAAATGTGAATAATACTATCTTGCCAATAGGACTGTTGTAAAGATTTCACTAGTTAATACGTAATAAAATGCACATGTAAGATCGTATTTTTACCTCCCATATAAACTTTCTTCTGGGCATCTTATCTTGGGAAGCGTGCTTGCTACATTAAATGTACTTCAACTATGGAGCCAGCAAGATTAGATAAAATAGATTTAAATGCATTAAATAGAACTTTTAGAGCATTTACTATTTTTCTTTTTTTTTTTAATTTTATTTATTTATTTGACAGAGAGAGACACAGCGAGAGAGGGAACACAAGCAGGGGGAGTGGGAGAGGGAGAAGCAGGCTTCCCGCCGAGCAGGGAGCCCGATGCGGGGCTCCATCCCAGGACCCCGGGATCATGACCTGAGCCGAAGGCAGTCGCTTAACGACTGAGCCACCCAGGCGCCCCGCATTTACTATTTTTCAACATTGTTTCTGAGCTTGATCCTGTATCACAAGTCAGTCAAACCCAGATTCTGGCCAGGAATGAATAAACTTTAACTCCTTGAGTTATGTGCATCCACAGAAGAAAATATCTAGACCAACCTGTGCTCAATGAGTGAGGGATATCTATAGGTTAATTAAGAGAACTTGTCTTCCTAAAACACCTCTATAAGGGAAGCCAAAATGTGTGTGGTAATCCATATGAAAAGACATTAGCACAATCTACTGTAGAGCCGGCTTTCATTTCTTGTGCGGCTCACATGAGGGGAAGGGTATTGAGGAATCCTACCTCACAGTAGTGGAATTACTGGATCATGGGGTAGTTCTGTTTTTTTCATTTCTTGAGGAACCTCCGAGGGTTCCTCTTTCTCCACATCCTTGCCAACACTTATTGTTCCTTGTGTTTATTTTATTTTAGCCAATCTGACAGGTGTAAGGTGATCTCGTGGTGGTTTTATTTTGCATCTCCCCGATGATGAGTGATGTTAAGCGTCTTTCCATGTGTCTCTTGGCCATCTGTATGTCTTCTTTGGAAAAAAATGTCTATTCAGGTCCTCTGTTCATTTTTTAATGGGATTGTTTGGGATTTTTTGGTGTTGAGTTGCAGAAATTCTTTATATTGGACCTGACTTTAAAACCACTAATCAGTGGGACCCAGCAGCATGTGCTTTGACGAGTCCTCTGGGTAATTCTGATGCTTACACAAGTCTGGGAACCACTGACCCTAGTCCTCCGCTGCGTGTAATGAATCACCTTTTCCTGTGCATTTAAGTGGGGCCAGTCAAGTACCATCTTTAGAAGAAATGAAAACATAAAGTCTAAAATCATTTCTTTTTCCAGAGTTTGGATAGGGAATCCCAAATTTGAAAAGTGCCCTCTAAACATCTTAATCCCTTAAAAAAATTAATTAAAATTTAAATTAAAAAACATATGTAAACCATCATATCTGTTGTCAGTCACTTGGCCCTTTGCACCCAGCTACACTCAATCTCTTTTCTGTCAATTGGACTGTAACCCTCTGTCTTCAAACTTTGTATCCCCCCTCCCCTGCCCCCACCATCTTGGAAGAAAAACAAAAACAAAAAACCTTTTCCATTATCCTACTGCCTTCCTTCGGTCCTCCCTTATACAACTACAAATTCCCAGCAAATAGTCTGAATTAGCTGCTTCCACTTCCTCACTGTTGAGCCCCTCTGTAATTCACTTCCACCTTTGAAGTGAAATTACTCTGTGAGACTTTCAACCATCTCCTGTTTGCCAAATCAAAAGTCGATTGTTTCTGTGAGATTTCCTGCTTTTGATCTACCCAGTCCAGATCGCTTTCCTTGCCTTGCCTTTCGTGATGCAAACCTAGAGCCCTTGTTCTCTGACACTTTAATGATGCCTGTCTCCCTTCTTTCACCTTAGCCATTCCCCGAGGTCTGTGGCTTGAAGAGTTCTGGAGGGGATGCACACACTCTCCCCCGCCCACAGCCTCTTAATTCCTCAGCTTCCCCCCCACATACATCTCTGCCTTTCTTTCAGTTACAAGTATCACCTCCTTATTAGTGATTTTCAGTTCTACATCGTCAACGTTGTCTTCATCCTTTACCAATCTAGAATCTCTGCGCAGGGCTTCCCCTATGTCATTGCAAATTCAAAACTTCGGAAACAGGATCTGTCAGTCATCTTTTACAAAACAACTGATCCCCAAAATGTACCTCTGTCATCAGGGGGGACTCTTTTCTAGATCACCCTGTTCACCGTCTTCCCTCTCCCTCTCCTCAGTCTCCCACCATGTGTGAGTTGTGACATTTCATTGCCCCCTCCTTAGCTGACCTCTCATTTCATTCAGTTTGTCCATAACCTGGTTTACGATCCCTCATGCCTGCACCCTTGAAATAACCAGTTCCCTGCTTGCTTCCTTCTAGCCTTTCATAGCCTATCTACCAATGCCAGATCACTCCTTCTAGAATATCAATTGAATTATGTCATTTCCTTGATCATTGGCTACTCACTGCCTGAGGTCGAAATCCACCCATGGGATTTCAGGGCCACACAGCTCTCTTGAGGAAGCCACCATTCTGAATCTCCTGCTTTCATTACTTAGCCCCAAATATATCTCCATGAATCCACATCTTACTTAAGGATTGAAGAACCATCTCAAGTCTTTTTCTTCTAAGAGAATACACAGTCCTCATTAATGGCCTATTTTTCTGAGAGTTTACAGGAGTTTCCACGTTATTGTCCCTAAAAATGATATGAGTTTTATGTAATTGAAAAGGAAAGTTCATGAGAAGCCTTATATAGTACTTGAAACTTGGAAGGATAAGTGGTAGTTGTCCCTCTTCTTTGCGTTTTGCGACCATCAAAGCAACAGTGAGTAATGGCTGCCTATCACGTGAGCCATCGATGAAATAACCATGTCTTTACAACCACTGTTGGCCACTGACTGTGAAAATGCACTCACTGGAAATTAACATCCACCAGAATGTCTACTCCTGCCTTTTATGAGAATGTAAGGACAAAGCAAATAAAAAGGAAAATTAAATGAAGAGTTACCTAAAAATAATATGTAAATGATTCACAAATAGGAATTTTGACTGCTGGTTCATCCCGATCCCAGGCTGGGAACTGCTTGCTCAAGTTACACACCAAGAAGATCTAGGCTGGTGAGCTGATAAATGGTTAGTCTAATCTTCAGTTAACTTTTACCTGAAGACTCTTGTAGCACATTTTAGATCGTGTTTTCGTCTCTATCCCAACAATCTTAGTTTCCTAAAACAAGCACAGTTGTGATCTGCATGGACCCTGGGATACATGGCTAGCTCTCCCCAAGCTGGTAACATGTTTTCTTACCTCCCTTCGAGAAATACCAGTCAGTTATCTTAAGCAAATGACTTGCTTATTATAACCACATTGGAAGCAAATTAAAAGGGAACAGCCAGAGAAAAGAAAATAATTTGATTTTTTTCTTCTTAAAATAGAAAGAGGCCCTTGAGAGAAGGCTGGTATATCTCCTTAACTCTGTAAATTTTTTAAAAATCTAATAGAAAGATATCTCTACATATGCCTATGTAATATAATACTCGTGTGTATATCCTCCTGTATGTAATGAAGTCCATCGCACATGGAGAAGTGCTCACCAGTGTTTTCCTCAACTGTTCTTACCTCGTGTCTGTGTAACGATGAGCCTGTCAGACTCCCTGTAGCTCCTGCCCATACCCATCCCAAGGGGAGCTTTGAAGTGCAGACCCCGCCGACAGCCAGGTACCAGTGTCTGGCAACTTCCCACATGCAAGTCCTCAGTAGCACCAGTGGTGGCTGGCGTGTTTGTATCTGGCTGGAGTTGTGAGTAGAGCCTGAGATTTTAGGAAGAGCGAGGGGAAAGATAAAAAAACAAGCCAGGCACTTTAAGGCAGGTGTCGGCTCCGTTCTCCTGCCCCCGGGGAGTCTGCATTTTGCACCATGGGGACAGAAGAAGGCCCTCTGTCGTTCTGACTTTCTAAGAAGCTCAGGTGCCTTTCACCCTGAAATCTTTTAAAAGGGTATGTAAGGAAGAGATTGATGTCGGAGAAAGGGATTAAGAAAAGGGAAGACGTGGGTAATTCTGGAAGCATCTCCTTTCCATCTGTCCGAGATATTTAGGTGTCGAAATGCTGACAGGAGGACTGAAGAGCTTTACTCTCCACTTTTTCATCCTTAGGAATCTTACATTTTATGTTTTCCCATTTAGCTATTTATTTTTACTTGAAAAGGGTAGTACTTCCGCGGCGACCTAAGGCAAGTGTCCCCGGTCCTCTCCTGTTTCACCCCCTCCTCCTGTTTTACACATTTGCCTTGGTTTGATTAACTGGCATGGGGTCCCTTGTGGGAGCATCTCTCGGAGCAGGTGGTTCAGCGCAGTGAGGATCAAAGAACCCAAAGGTGCGAGGCCTCCAACAGCTGCAGGACCTCTTTGATCTCAGGTTGGAGTCTCTCCCCACACAGATCAAGCAGTCCCCCCTCAAGCCAGGAATTTGCGTAACTACCTTTTAGTCTGCTGGTTTACTGACAGGTAGATGAGAATAGCAACAGCCTGATTGAGGGCGCAGGACACCCCACCATTGTGGTTGGCTCACAGCTCCCCGGCAGTCTGCTCTCACCCCCTTATTTCCTGCCATGTGTTTACCGCGAATGCCCATCCCCTGCTGACCACTCAGCCCACACACTACCCACTCCAGGCCTGCTGGTTTCCTCCTCGCCCCAGGAAACCACATGCAGACCTGGTGATTATTTAACTAGGAGGCTTCAGCTCACATGTATCCAGCGCTTTCTCTGCACCAGGCTCTATCAGGTTCCTTCATCTCCATTGTCTTTTTCAGTGATTTTTTTTTTTTTTAAAGATTTTATTTATTTATTTGAGAGAGAGAGAATGAGAGAGAGCACATGAGAGGGGGGAGGGCCAGAGGGAGAAGCAGACTCCCTGCCGAGCAGGGAGCCCGATGCGGGACTCGATCCAGGGACTCCAGGATCATGACCTGAGCCGAAGGCAGTCGCTTAACCAACTGAGCCACCCAGGCGCCCTTTTTCAGTGATTTTGTACTCTTTTCAAATCTTTTTCGTCAGTGCTTTTAATTGTTTCCTAGTGAAATCATTAAGTTACTCTTATCTCATGCCTGCCTAAGAACACATACCATTTTCTGTTTCTTCTGGACCCTCACCGAGGTAACTATCTAGTGGTTGCTTCACACCCCCATGTGATACAGTAACTAATGGGATAAATTATTTGGGTGTGTTGAAATTGACCCTTTCTAATAATCGAATAATGGAACCTAATTTATCAACCCTGTGTCGTATCTTGGTGATTATGTGCATCGTAACAAACGCAAATATAGTCCAAGATGCCCGTATGCCCTCTAATCACTCAATTATTGTATTAAAAGATGGGAGAGCTCAAAAGCTTAAAAAACAAAAACCTTTTTTTAACCAACCAAGTCTTTTATTATAGACTGCTTTACTAATACTCATTTTAGAGTCGTCATGAACTTTCCATTCAGTGTAATATTAAAGAAAGAAAAGAAAGGAAGAAAGAAAGAAAGGAAAGAAAGAGAAAGAAAGAAAGAAAAGAAAGAGCTTTTAAAATAGCTGGCTCCAGGGGCGCCTGGGTGGCTCTATCAGTTAAGCATCTGCCTTCAACTCAGGTCATGATCCTGGGGTTCTGGGATCCAGCCCCACTTTGGGCTCCCTGCTCATTGGGGAGCCTGCTTCTCCCTCTCCCTCTGCTGCTCCCCTCTGCTCATGCTCTCGGCTCTCTCTGTCAAACAAACAAACAAACAAACAAATAAATAAATAAATAAAATCTTTAAAAAAAAAATAGCTGGCTCCAGTAAGGATGCTCCACTAAAAAGACAAAGAAGTATCCCAGATTTCACTGGTTATAGCTTCCTGTGCTCGGGAACTTAAAATTTTTTTTTTTTCCTGCTGAGGTTTCTCGCTTTTCTCTGGAATTGTTAAGGCCTCCAAGCTAGAGCTGTTGTTTCAGCTAAGTGTATCTACTTCCAAACTATGCAGTCATTTCCTTACGTGCTTAACGATTAGCTTCCCTCAGCACTTCTGGTCTCATCAGAAAGTAGAAATACACCTGCTGGAGAACATTATCTATTTTCTTGCCTTCTCTCATTCATCTAGCTGGTGCAAGCAGGGAAGCCTTCAGATTCCTTAGAGTAAAAACTAGCTATACTTCTGGCACAAGACAATTCCACTTTTCTCCGCTTATCTGCATAAACAGCCATGCAGCCTAATGAGGCAAACATAATGTTATTCAAGTATTGCAGATTCCCTTTTTTCAGCTTGCCCAACATCATTCTACTTCCTGAAATCTCCCTCAATAACTTTGCCTCAAGATCTTTAATTACTCTGTAAACATGCTTTGTTCCCTCGATAGCTTTCTAAATATTGATTTTTGTATCTTAATTAGTGTTCAAACTATTAATTGAATGTTTGCCGCCCACACTCCTAGAAATGAAAATTCCGTGTGAGATGCTTGGTTTCCTCCTCACACCATTATTAGTATCTAACTTCATAGAGTTTTGCGTTTTACCCAAAGCTTGCCCGGAGACGGCTCTACTTGATCCTCATAAGGTTGTTTTCAGGCTCAGGTTTTGCTCTGAGCTTGGCATAAGAAGTGTGCGTAAATAAAACTCATTTAGGTATGGATGGCACAAATTGTTCGCCTGGTATATTTGCTCTAATCATAATTTTGTAAAATGTGAATATTGGCTCTATACTTAAATAAATTTGGTGCATTAATGAAGACTTTACAGAAGTCAGTGATAAAAAGCACAGAGCTCCAGATTCCCCTTGTAATTCTCATGTAAACGCTTTATGCCGCTTGGTGAATTAAATAAAATTTTTTTTCTGTCAGTTGCGTTCATTCACTTTTCAAGTACGTACAGAAGGTCTCCTCTTAGCCAGGTGTTTTGCGGACGCTGGTGGCTGTTCATACGTCCTGTGGCCCATCACGGTAACCGAGTGAAGGCCGAGGTGACTTGACCCAGATAGTCACCAAAAGAAAGGTCTGTTTTGGGGGCGCCTGGGTGGCTCAGTCAGTTAAGCGCCTGCCTTTCAGCTCAGGTTATGATCTCAGGGTCCTGGGATTGAACCCCTGCTCAGCTGGGAGTCTGTTCTCCCTCTGCCTGCCGCTCCCCCTGCTTGTGTGCTCTCTCTCTCGAATAAATCAGTAAAATCTTTAAAAAACTTTTTTTAAAAAAAAAGATCTGTTTCTGAATTTATAGGTCATTTTAGGGTATGAAAACTTTGTGTTATATTTTAAAAAATTATATGTCAGTTATAATCGTATCTTTAAAAAAATATTAATCCTTCCGAATTACTTAATAGCTATTTCCCTGGTTGACATCATGTTTTAAAAGAGTTCATCTGCCAAATGCGTTCATTGGGTGATTATTTTCTCCTTAGTATTTACTGAAAACCAAACAAATAATTGCCACTCTGAATAAATGGAGTTGATATATTGCCAACAGCACCACCCCCATTAATAAATGTATAAAAAGATCTACATTTATTTTCTTTTTTTCTCAGGCTGGGTTTCATGATTGTGGACAAATACACAATTTCCAGTATTTTAAAATACTAAAAGTCTCCATGACTGAATGGCCTTTACTCATCTAATGGAATTCCTTCATTTATTAATATTCTATTAATACAGTGTTTTTTTCCATTCACCTGCCAGTTTGTAGTTTAACTGGAACTGGCCAGCCTCTTTTCTGAACGTCTCCTTTGAGTGTTGCATGAATGGACATCGTTTCTGGAGGGTAGGGATTGACTCAGAAAAGGAAACAAATTTATGGCCTTCATAAAGACTCAAGGTGCTTTTCTACTTAACTCAAGTGGTTGTTCCTCAGGCCTGAAGTGTTTGCTGCATTTGATGACTCTAGGTGTTAATTTATGTCCTAATGGTTGTTAGGGTGGCAGTTATTGGGGATGGGGGTGCGGCGCAAGTGCAGCTGAGCCAGAGTCCAGGCAGCCCTCATGTCCCCCCCCCCACCCGCCAAGTTCCCACCCAGCCTTTTCCCCTCCCCCCACTTGCCAATCAAATCTTTCATCTTTTTTTCCCCTAAACTGAGATCAAATGATAAGTTGTGCTCGTTTAAAACCACTTGACACCAGCATGGGGATATTTGGGTACCGTGCAGAGTTAGAGAGCCTGGCATAGCAAAACGTGTTTGGCGATAATTTCAGGTCCTCTAGGGAAAACAGTGCCTTGGACTGTTCATGATGAAATGATACAGATCATTGCCTGTATTGATGGTTAAGTGATAAGTGAGAACCTGGGATTTCCATGAACTTGCCTAAGAGATCTCGACAATTCGGTTTCCTTAAACCCACGCTTGACCTTTCTCCTATAACACGTGGGTCACCTGTAGACTCTGTTTTAACTGAGGAGGTGCAGTCTCCTCGCATCATGTCCTGTAACTAAAACTAAATATCTAGAGTTGTTGATACAGACCTGTTAATATACAGTTAGCAATTTGTGATGAGGTTATTGATGAGTTTCGCTTTCTTCATTCTTTTCTGGATGTATTTCCAGGTTTTTACAATGAATATACATCTCTTTTTAATCAAGAAATAATCGTTTATAATAGAAGTTATAAAAATACAAGTATAAGAATCCCACATATATTCTTGCTATCTCTAGGTAGGTTTATTCAGTTTTACTCAGTATGTTCTGTCTGTCTGAGTACCTGATAGTATAATAATGAGCCCTTACATTTGTATAGGTCTTGATGAAGAGTTTCTCACATGGGACAAATAACAATACTTAATCAGCTTAGTAATGGTGACGGGATAGCCAGTCATATCACAAGGAAATTGTGGGTTAGCTGTTTTATCTCATTTGCCAAGAATTATATAATTAGCAAATTAGCAGAGGTAAAGCAGTATTTCCGAACCCTAACACGGTTTTCCTTTTTTATATGCAATCATTTTTTCCCCATCTGTATAAAGTTCTGCTAAATCCCATGAAACATATGAAGAAATAGAAGTCCTAGTTCCTGCCATCAAGCAGGTTACAATATAGTTGGGGTACAAAGATATGTGTTGACAGAATTAATCAGTAATTCCATTAATGACACATAATTAAAAGCGCAGTGTGTAATACAATGCCTTGCACATAGAAGGCACTCATGCAATGTTGGATGGACGCACAGATGCATGGATGTGTGGGTAGATGGACGGATGGCTAGATGTGCAGAAGGGCAGATGGACTGACAAACTGATTAGAGTTATAGGGACTTGAAAAGAGAAAAGTTCCTTCATGACAGATGGCTGAGTTTCAGTAAATGTCTATTGACTTTTATTGGTCAGAGGATTTTTCAAGAAGACAGACTAGCTAAGCCTTCCAGAACTTAGGAGTAGAATGCGACTCTGCAGAGAGCAGGAGGGAGGGAATTCCAGGCCAAGGTCTCAGCATGAGCCAAAGCAGTGAGGCAGAAAGAGCAAGGTATGACTGGGAACTGTAAAGGAATGACCTTTCTAAAGCCCAGGTTTTGGTGAGGATGTTGTTGTGCAAGTAGAATGGGATGATATCATAGAGTGTCTTGAATTCCAAGCGCAAGTACTGAAATAATCCATAAGCATGGACAGCGACAGACATTTTCATGTAAAATAATGTTATAAGGAAAATGTTTTAGGCAACAAATCTGGTAGCAATGTGACTTTGTGTTAAATATAAAGATATGAGATAGTTTAATACAGGGTGGAGATTTTTTAAGTATTCACTGGGATTTTAAAGTATTTTTTAAAAAGAACTACACATGTGGATATTGCCATATCATCGTTAAAATATTCCTATATGTAGGAAACAAACTGAGGGTCGCTGGAGGGGAGGGGAGTGGGGGGATGGGGCAAAAAAAATTAATTAATTTAAAAAAATATTCCTATATGTGATTGAAATTTCTGAGACCGTTATATCAAAATCAGATTTAGATCAATAGGTGTTCTTACTGAGAACCAAAAGATTACAACATTCGAAGACACTGGCATAAAAGTCTAGAGGCCTCCAAATATTGCATGCATAAAGTTTAATCAATTTTTCATATGCTGGAGGAAAGGTAATAATTGTTGTCTTCCGAGATGTTCGGCCTAACTCCTGGATATGTCAGAAAACTGGTATTTCTTGCATGTACATTCTTGTTGAACCAGGAGAGGGTGTGGACACTGTCCCTTCTTTTTGAACCTATTCATTATCTTACAAAATTGATGAGGTCATCACTTGAAGTGGTTAACAATTAAGGCCTTGGAGCAAAACTCCGTGGGTTAGAATCCAGCTCAACCACTGAATTGCTACTCGGTCTTAGGTCTCTCTCTGTTCCTCAGTGTTCTCGTCTCATGAATGATGATCACAATAGCACCAACATCTTAAGATCGTGGAGGGGGTTACATGGAGAAAGACAGTCTAGTGCCTGCCACGTGGTAATAATCCATAAATGATAGTCCTGTTACTAGTCCTAATACGTCATCACTGAATAACAGACATCTGTTTTATAATCTTGTTAGGTTTGTTCACGTGTTGTTTTATTTGTTTTTTGTTTTTTAATCATGCCTAGAAAGAACGCTAGGATCCCATAGGGATGTGTCTGGGCTCTTGGCCAGAACTCAACATAGACAGCCTAGGCTGATCCTAACTTCCATGAAGCTGACCAGCCTCTTGCCTCCCATAGTGAGCCACCTGTATGGATTTGGACTGATGGATGCGGAAGCCATGGTGACGGAAGCAGAGAAGTGGACCACTGTTCCTCAGCAGCACGTGTGCGTGGAGAGCACAGACCGACAAATCAAGTAATGCTCGCGGCAAGCAGACGGCATAGCAATTTCCTGAAAGAGATCAGCACAAGTGCTCCAGACGGCCCTTTGTTGTCCGTGGAAGCCGAAAGCTTGTGTCATGGTTTTTTTTTTTCTAACATAATTGTAAAATTCTCATAGAATGTCTAGGATGCTAAGCTGTTAAATCCACATAATAGGACCCAAGAATCCTTAAAAGCATCTCTTAACAGGGGATTTGGAGGACCCTTACAGATGGGCATTCTTAAGATTTCAACTCAGCCAGTATTTCTATTTCATGGTGCAAGTGTTCTCCCTAAGTCAGCGTACTCCAAAAAACTAAACTTGATAGTCTGGAAACTGCACCCTATAACGTGTAATTACGAATTATATTTTTAGCACAGTATATAAAGGTAACGATAGGTTGGAAGTAAAACAGATAGAAAATAAGTAGGGGGCATATCTTTCCTATGGTTCAATGACAGTCTCAGAGAGTGAAATTCAAGTTTTGACCATGAAGGAAGAAGGAGAGTCAGCCCTAGGAACAACAGCAAAGCAAAAAAAAAAAAAAAAAAAAAAAAAAAATTCAGGCAGAGTTTCTGAGGTGGGAGACGAATCACCCCCAACTTGAACTGACGTCAGTGTGACGGGAGCCCAGTGTTCATGGGGGACAGTGGAAGCTAGTGAAGAAGCCAGGAATGTTCAGGCCAGAGGAGGCCTGTGCCCCCTGGGTTACAGAGCAAGGAAGTGGTAGACCAGGGATTTAACCAAGGTCATGGCAATCCCCAAGCCTCCCCCATACCACCGTACCCTCTACCAGTAGTCTGAAAAGGATATTCCATAGATCAGCAACATCACTGTCACCTGGGAACTTGTGAGAAATGCACATTCTTGGAGCCCACCTCAGCCTCACTAAATCAGACATTGCGGGCAGGGGCTCAGCGCTCTGCGTTTTAACAAGGTGATACCCTCAAGTTCGAGACCCCTCCCTGCAGGAAGATGAAAGAACTTTAATTCCGCCATTTTCTCTCACTTGCATCTTTCCTACTCTCTAATAACCAGGGTTAATCCCTGAAGTGACCTTGGGTGATGGGTGCCATCACCCAAGGTCAGTATCCAGCCACCACTGGTCAGTATCCAGCCACCAGTGGTTTGTGGTACATCACATCATCATTCCGGGCCCGCAGGTTTACCCAGCCTGGCCCCGGCGTGTGCTCTGCTCACACTCTGTCTCTCTCTGTTGCAGGACCATCCGCCCCAACAGTGCGGTGCGCTCCATCTACAAAGCTTCGGGCTGTTCTGATAACCCCAACCACCACGTCAACTACCTGGAGCACGTAGTTGTGCGCATAACCATCACCCATCCCAGGAGGGGAGACCTGGCCATCTACCTGACCTCGCCCTCAGGAACCAGGTCCCAGCTTTTGGCCAACAGGTACTGTGATAGCCTCTGGCAACACCAACACTCAGCTGCTGTGGAAGGTAGAAAGCGTCACCTGCTCCTGACTCACGAAGAACTAAGGGGGCACATAGATGTCAGGATGGGACAGTCAGAGCTCTTACTGCCCATACATAAATGAGCGAGTGCAGGGGCGCCGGGGTGCCTCAGTCAGTTGAGTGGCTGACTCTTGATTTCGGCTCAGGTAATGATCTCGGGGTCCTGAGATCAAGTCACATGTTGGGCTCCGCACTCAGCAGGGAGTCTGCTGGAGATTCTCCTTCCCTCTCCCTCCACCCCTCCCCCCTCTCTAAAATAAATAAATAAAATCTTTAAGTAAATGAGGGAATGTAAAACTGCCTAGAATCTGTAGGAATGGGACAGTGTAACATTTAATACTCGGGTAATATCGCAAGGATGCCGCAGAAAAATTGAAGGCCGCCTGTTGTTGTTTATCCTAACAAGGAAATGCAGAGCACTAACTCCTTAGGCCTTTGAGATTCTCTCCCCTGTCCAAAATGTCTGCCGGAATTTGTTACAGATTAACTGAATCCTCTTGCCCAGGCCTTGTCCAACCTTAAAGGAAGTTCTATTTGTTTTAAAACAGGTGTGGGCAAATTTTTTCTGCAAAGAGCCTGTTAGTAAATGTTTTGAGCTTTGCAGGCCGTGTTTCTGTGGCAACTGTTCAGCTCTGCCTCAGAGCCCAAAAGCCCCTAGGCAGTGTGAATGAATGGACATGGCTTTTTTCCAATAAAACTTTATTTACAGAAACAGACAACAGGCTGGATTTGGCTTGAAGATTGACTGTAATTTGCTGACCCATATTCTAAAGGTTGGCCCTTTAGTCTTTACTGCTCAAGAGGGTACTCAGTTTCTCTTCTTAGCCTCTTGCCTTTTCCCTGCTCCCTCCAAACACTGAGCCAGGAGGTAGCTGTATTGCCACGATCCTGCTGAAAAGCCAGAATGTTCTAGCACCAGTTTTCTTTTGCTCCATAGGTTTTTGAATGGTTGGGAGCATGGGCAGCAGGTGCTTGTCAAAAAGTGGGACCAGAATGGGAAGATGTCAGGTTGTCTTAAATTACACTTCGTCCCCTCTATGGTTCTAAAATATAAACCACAGCTAGAAGCCTAATTGCTTCTTCAATTTGATCTTTTTTTCCTCCAAGACGAACACATACTGGGAGCAAAAGTCTTATCATGAATGGCATATATAGTCCAAACGAGAGCCAGGCTTTTATGCAGACATAGCCACCTGCCCACATAGGCAGGTGGCCAGGGCGGTGGTGGGCTTTGTTAGGACTGACAACAGGCCATTGGGGCTGAGAGGCCAGGGGCTGATGCAACCCTGCAGAACCAAAAGCAAGACTGAGCAAAATCCCCAACTTCATCTGCTCTAGCACTGGGAGAAAGAGAGAGAGCACTCGCAATTCTGGATGACAGTGACTGGGAGTCCAGAACCCGGAATCTTTCATTACATTTGACATCTGTGCTTGGCCGACTCGCGTTCTTTAAAACCTAACGTCCTCCATTGGGGCGTGGGAAAACGTGGGCTTCGTGCCTTATGCAGCGCAGCTCTGCCAGAATAAGTGGAGAAGGGCAGGCTGCTTTGGGCTCGGATCCCTGGACGTGCCACCCATGCCGTCCCCCCGCCGCAAGCAGGGGTCAATGCTGCTTTCCAGCGGGCGACGCCTTCCGATGCACAATTCCGCGACTAGGAGGTCACCCCAGCTGTTGCTACTGAAGCGAGGGAAGACCTTTTCCTCCATTGTCCTTTCTTTTCCTTTGCCTTCATTCATCTGCGTTAAAGTTGAGGGAGTATCCGGGTGAAACACGGCGGCGCAAAGGTTTGCCTCACGCATGTGTGCCTGAGGCCCCTTGGTCCTCCTCTGTTCTAGAAAAACCGTCCCTTCACGGTCGCTGGGGGCTTGGAAAACTCAGAGTCCTCAGGCTTTCCGGGCTTTTCCTGCCTACTGCAGCGTTTCTAGTTGGCCTGCCCCCGGAGTGACTTCAGGCAGGAGGCTGGGAAGCAGAGGGGCTGTGGCCCCGTCGCAGGATTTGGTGGCTTGCCACGGCACGGGCTTCAGTCCGCGCGCATGCGCAGGAGCGACACCTGCTTGGCTCTTTGCCAAGTGCCCAGCCCAGCCCTGCCGCCTGACTTGTGCCCGACAAAGGAAGCACGTATTTCAGATGCGCAGTGACCAGCGGTGGTGAAGTTGACCTCAGTCTCGGCCATCAAGACCCCCCTGGGAATAAAGTTGCTACCCGGCGTGTGACTTCTCTGGAACGTTTTCTCCAAGGGCTGCTCTTTTGTATGTGTTTCATGTCAGTACTGAAAGGAAGTAGCCACCCAAAGGCGGTGGGCGGACCGGAGGGGCAGAAGGGCTGGAGACACCCCGGAGGTGTAACGGATGTTGTGAATTCATTTGTCCGCCGTTCCCCGGACACATCATTCTAAGCAGCTGACCCCTGAAGCCTAAAGCAGTGGCACCCAGTCCCAAAAGCACATGCAGCGTCCGAGGCCAGACTCCGCTGCCCTTGCTGTGCTTGATGCTAGGAGCATCCCTTCAACCAAAGCAGTTAAGGAAAGACCGTTTCTTTTGGCCTTTTTTTTTCCTTCTAGCATGTTCTGAAGCTTTCCTTTTATGAGAGGAAATCTCTACTCAGAACCTTTTAGTCTCTGACCTAGGGGCCGGGAGTCTTTGTGTCCCCTCACCTTGGCCGTGTTTCAAGGCCCCTTGCCTGGATTGGGCGCTGAGGACGAGCAGCATAGGAGAGGGGTGGGGACAGGCTGAAGGGAAGGCCTACTCCCCTCCTGGTGTCCTTCACGTTGGCCTGCAAGGCAATAATACTTCCTCAAGGAAAGGTGGATAGGTCAGGTTCTGGAAGGAAATTGTGTGTCAGAGATTATTAATGAGAGCAATAAATGGTTCCCCGGTTGGACACTTATCTTTCTTTCAAAGAAGTCAAGATTTCTAAGGAGGACCATGGTAAAGCGAAGAATAGCATGTAGTTGAAAGAGACCTCTCAACGGTCACAACAGGAAGTTTCCTTATGTGAGGGGTCATTTGAGATGAAGAGGTAGAGCTGAGGTGGCCGAGAGCTGTCCCCGTGTGTTTCAGTGCTGTTGATCCCCACAACACAACAATTCCTTGGGAATCGATTTTCCGCAAGGTCGCTGAGCACTTGGCCCGTGTGGGCCGTCTGGAAGCCCTCAGTGCCTCCCCGTCCCGGCTGACGGGCACTTGCTAGAACTCCCGTGGAGAACAGCTGTTGGAGGAAGCATCTGCAGGTGCTGGGCCCTGGAAGGCACTCGGCAGCGTTCAGAACTAGTCCAACTTGAGCGTGCCCCATTAGCCCAGCATGCGAGCACCCCTGGCAAGCCAGGTTGATAATTTAGTGGGTGGGAGCACTGAGTTCACAGAGCAGGCCTGGAATGGGCAAATGGTTAGTTTCTTCTAATCCCTTTGTTTTCTCCTGCCCTCCCACCCTCCTGGTCCTCCTCTTGGCCTGTGCACCCCGCCTCACAAAAAGCCACGCTGAATAATCAGCACAAATGCTTTACCTCTGGAGAGAATCTGGAGGTCTTGCATTGGCCGGGGGGAGTCTAGGTGGGCTTGGGTTCCTTTAACATGTTTTTAGACAGGCACAACTTCAGATTTAGCCTTTTTTTTATACCACCACGTATTCAAATTCTGCCTGTGTAAAAGTTTTCCAACAAAAGCTGGCTTCACCAGATTCTTCCTTCAGCTGCATTTGTTAGAATTATGAAAAGCGGTCTTTCTCCCCTGAACCTCCCCCTCCCCGCAAGTCCGTGAGTTTGAGATTTAGTGTAGCTATAGTAGCCCTCTGTTCCAAATTTTGGCTTCTGAATGAAAGCTGAAACTTTTTTCCTTGTCTTTCTAAATTTGATTACAGACAAATATCTCTGCTTCTAATTATGGTCTTAAGTAGAGAGAAGGTACACTTGCGAGTCTGCAAAGCCTATAGGCTTCTATAATTAAATATGTTTAAATGTGGTGTTTATATTTGAGTCACTTCTGTTGCTGCCCAAATGTTCAATGACAGACCATTGACATTTGTGAAGTATCATGCCAACTAAGTGCATTTGTGGCTTGCAGTAAAAATTATACTTCTGCAGTGGAAATTCTACATTCCAATAAGGCCTCACCATAAGAACCCTCTTCCTTGCCCCAAAAGAAGGTAGAACCTTTGGCGTTAGAGCTGGGCCTATCTGGATTTCACCAATTTTTACGTTTGACTTTGAAAAGCAAGTCTCTCATCTAGAAAATAGATGCTGTGGTTAGTGTCCTCCTCACATGGTTGTCACAAGCATTGAAAGGGATCACATACAGCAAGTCCTTAGCACCGCTTCTGGAACACACAATAAGCACTTAATAAGTGCTAACCCTTGTTTACACAGTGCTTCTCAAAGCACCTGGTGGATGACTCCATCAGACACACACGGCTGGGCCCCTCTCCCAGAGTCTGATCCTGTAGGTCTGGGTGAGGTCCATGAATTTGCATTTCTAAGAAGCTCCCAGGTGATGCGGAAGCTGCCTGTCCACGGACCACATTTTCAATCTCACCGATTTAAAAAGATCACCCAGCTTTTCATACAACATTCTTGTTATGTTCGTGTCCTTAAAAGACTTGTGGGCAGAACACTGCTGGGTACTGTGCGAGTAATTTACAAAGGCGTCTGTAATCGAAAACAGATACTTAGATAAAAGGCATCCACTCTTAAATGGAATAAATCTGCAAGATTATGTGCGACATCATAGATCCACGAGAAGGAATGCATTTTGGGCCTGGTCAGTAAGTAATAGTATGCAGGTTGAAAGTTTCTTTTTTCTTAAAAACTCCTCTTTTTAGGTATTCCAAAGCTCTAGAACTAGTACCTCTCTCTCAACCTTTCTTAAAGAAGTAACTTCGATGAGGGGAGACAGAAAAACTTAGTGCATTTTAAATACCCTATTTCAGAAGCAAATCATTTAAAACTTGCAAAAGCCGAACAGAGCTAAAGAAAATAAAAAACTGAATGACAATTAAGCCAAATGAGCGCTTCAAGCATTCTGTAAGTTCTACGTTAAATTGCGATAAAGCCCTAAAAAGAAAATAATAATTAAGTATTTTAAGAGACAGAGAAAGAAAGAAAAAGGCAACTTCTAAAAATACCTGTCTAACGTCTAATTCCGTAATGAACATAAATACTGTTTGGGGAGTAGTAGATGATTCTGAAATTAAGATCCCTTTATAACTTTAGAAATAATTATATGATAACACATAGCTGTCAGTACTTATAAAATGTCTTGTTATTTAGTTGCCATAACACCACTGAAGAATGTTGTAGCCTTGACACATTGGCTAGACTCTTTAAGTGAAAGGGGAAAGAAAGCTTACACTAATTATATGAGTTATTTCCTGAGTTAATTCCTCAGAAGGATGCACTGCACTTAATGGCCGTCTTTTCTACCAGGCTTCATCTAAAGTAATTTATTTGAAAACCGCTCACAGGGATAGGGCTGTGGAGCACCGTTTTAATAATTGAATGCATAATTTGTGCTATCACAGGCATATATCATTTCATCGAGCACATGATTATGAAGTCAACTCTGACGGGGTTTCGCTGCAACAGAGGATGTGAATCGGCCATGGAGTTAATTACTCCAGCCTTCCGCACACTGGCCCTGCTTTACTGACATTTTATCCATGCTAATGTTAGCATGTGTTGGGTTTCTTCACTGTTGGCCCAGCGCAGACGTTCAGACTGGGCATTGGACTTTTTCGTTGATAAATGGAGACCACACAATGAGAATCTCTTTAGCTGGTGTCCAGTGCTTTGACACTTGCTTGTCTTGAGCAAGGGTGTTGTTTGCAACACAGATTGAATCTACTACCAGCATTACCTTCTGTGATATACAGATGAGGCCGGGTTGATCATTGTTACGGTGCCAGAAAAATCGGGACTAGTTTTAAGTGCTGAACCAGAAAAAAATAAAGAACGGGGTGAGATTAGAAATGGTTATGAATGGTTACCTTCTGTGATATACAGACGAGGCCGGGTTGATCATTGTTGCGGTGCCAAAAAATCGGGACTAGTTTAAGTGCTGAATCAGAAGAAAATAAAGAACGGGGTGAGATTAGAAACGTGAATGGCCAGCTAGTCGAAACAACAGCAGTAATCAGTGTCTATTTCTTTCCCCATCAACTCCTTTAGCAAAATGCAATGATCGTGTTTGGCTGCATTTTTAATTCGTCTCCTCAACTTTTATGTCCACATGAAATTAATGAGCATTCAGCTCTGCATAAAGGGAAGAGACCGGGGTGGGCAACCGCTTAGCCAGATAGACAAAGCCCATTTATATTCGGGCTTTGAAACACTTATTTGAATGCTGATTATGGATATTTCTTCTTGGCACCCGGTTTATATTTAATTTGGGTTCCGAATGTGATTTAAAAGTGATTGGCAGCAATGGCATGATTTTCAAAGGTGGACAGGAAAGGGTAGAAGGGGAGAAACACAGGGTCCACTAATCCAGCAGTCAAATAATTGACCCATGAGTAATTAAAAGTTGGCTACGGTTGTGGAAACAAGACTGCCCCTCATGTGATGGCAGCCTCAAGTCTCCTTTGTAGTTTTTGGACGTGAGGCAATGAGCCAAATGCTCTGTCTAAACTGTTTGGGAATTGCTTTTAAGTTTGGCACTCTTGGAAAGGTATTATGTGACAAGTTGTTGCTTCGGTGCCCTCAAATGGCACAATGGCTTCAGTGATCTCGAGCCTAAATCAGAACTCTGTGGGCTGAGAAGTGGTTCTAGATTGGTTTCTGCCTCCACGCATGTCTCCGTCAACATACTCCCCTCTGTAACATCTGTCTGAGAGGAAGGGAGATTTGAAAAGCCTCCTCCTTCCCCACCGCTGTTTCTCCTTTTCATCCAACATACCCACCCTCTGGGTTTACGTGAAGGACTCTCTGTATGTAAGTCAGTTATATGATGAGCCAGCAGTTTCTTCCTGGCCAAGTCTAGTTTTAAGCCAAAAGCTTATGAACCAAGCCCTGTCGTGGTAGTGCATGCATTATGGGATCTCCACAAAATGCACCATCCCTAATCTAATGAAGCTCTTTAATCAATCTTTTATACTAGGAAGACATTCATGTAAGGAGCCACTATTTCCATCCCTGTTACCATGAGGGTAAGCCACCGCATCCAATATGGTTCTCATTGAAACGCCACACTCCTCTGTTCAGAACTAACCCTTATAGATAGTATACAGATATTCTAAAAAGAGAAAAAGGGGCTTCTCACTCATAGAAGCTTTGAAAATTACTTCCTACCATTAACCCCATTATGGAAATTAACAAAATGTATTTGAACATCCCAGAGATCTGCGATGTTCTCCAGTAAAGAGATCTGTTCGACTCGACCTCGGCCTTTCTCAAATTTTCCAGCCGTGGGACACTTTGCCAATGCCAATAACTACTTGCCCTTTTCTTCTTCTAAGGGCTGAGGAACACATAGAGGTGATTTTCCTGTTTATTGAGTTTCTCTAGGGAAAACTGCCGAGTGTCCGCCATTTACCCAATACATTCCAGTTATGCCAACCAACCCTTCAGTTTCAGGATCCAGCTGTCATTTTAGAGGGATCCTCAAACATATTGATAGAACGCTTTTGTATGTAAAAAATCAGAATTCTAGTATATTAAATTATAAGGAGATTAAACTGGTTTATTTTTGGTTTCAGAAGGGCACTTTTTCTCCCAATGGGAAGATATACATAGAATGCCAGATTATACCCACCAATTTCCTTGGTGAGCATGAAATTAAAGCAAGGAGAGTTGATTGCATGTTTTGAATAGCCATCAACATCCAGTTGCCATGAACTTTGTCTCCACGGAAGGACAGTTATGTCCCAGTAACTGGACATGGTTGCTCCTAAGACAATACTAGGGTTGTTTTTGCCTCTCTGTTTGCCTCTCTAGCTCTCAAATTCTTTCTCTAGTTTTATTATTTTTTCAACAAAAATAATAGACGCACATAATTTTTTTTAAATATTCTTAAAAAAAAAAAATCAGTTTCTTGCCCCATCTTTTAGTTTTTAACCTTCTATGTCCCATCTCTATAGAAATCTTTTTCTAAGTAGGGTCTACACCCAACATGGGGCTTGAACTCATAACCCCAAGATCAAGAGTTGCATGTTCTGGGGTGCCTGGGTGGCTCAGTCATTAAGCATCTGCCTTCGGCTCAGGTCATGATCCCAGGGTTCTGGGATTGAGCCCCACGTCAGGCTCTCTGCTCAGCGGGAAACCTGCTTCTCCCTTTCCCACTCTTCGTGCTTGTGTTCTCACTCTCGTTGTCTCTCTCTCTCTCAAATAAATAAATAAAATCTTAAAAAAAAAAAAAGAGTTGCATGTTCTACTGACTGAGCCAGCCAGGCATCCCTCTATAGAAATCTTCTTAATATTTCTTTGGGTTGTCAATTCTATATAATGTGCCTATATAAATGATATGTCTCTTTCTTCATGTGCTTGTTTTATACATTATCTATTGACATCTCTTTATTCTTTTTTTTTTTTTTTTTTGACAGAGACAAAGCGAGAGAGGGAACACAAGCAGGGGGAGGGGGAGAGGGAGAAGCAGGCTTCCCACTGAGCAGGGAGCTTGATGCGGGGCTCGATTCCAGGACCCTGGGATCATGACCTGAGCTGAAGGCAGACACTTAACCGACTGAGCCACCCAGGCGCCCCGACATCTCTTTATTCTTAATGAGGATTTTGTTTTCTTTTATTTAATGTTTTCATATTTTATATCCCTCAGGATTATATCACAGGAAACAATTCTAGCTATTTCAAGCAGAAAGAGATTTCATACAGGGAATTCAGAGCTTAGAAAACCATTAGAAGAGCTAGAAGAGTAGAATGTAGGCTGGACTTCCAGGCATGACTCCCTGAACTGGTTAAGATGAGTGGCAGGGTCTTTTTACTGAGGCATAATTTACACACAATACAATTCACTTTTTAATGTGAGTAACTTAATGAGTTTTGACAAATATTGTTGTATAACCATACACCGTTATTTTCAAGATATAAAACAATTCTGTCACCCCCAGAACTTCCACCATGCCCCCTTTTCCCTCCCAGCCCCTGGCATCTACTGATCTATTTCTGTTTATATTCCTTTTCTAGAATGTCATATAAATTGAATCCTACAGCACATAGTCTTTTGTGTCTGACTTCTTTCATTTAGTTTAAATGCTTTTGAAACTAATTCATGTTGCATTTATTAGTAGTTCAATAGTTTTTATTACTGGGTAGTATTTTGTCGTATGAATATACCAGAACTTGATTACCCATTCACTAGCTGAGGGACATTTGAGTTGTTAACAGTTTTCAAGGATTACGAATAAAGCTGTTGTGAACATTCATGTGGAGTTCTTTGTGTGAACATATGTTTTCACTTCTCGGGTAAATGTCTGGGAGGGGGATTGTTGAGTTACATGGTAAGAACTACCAGACTATTTTCAGAGCAGTTGTACCATTTTGCATTCCCATTAGCAGTGTAAGAGAGTTTCAGTTGCTCCACATCTTTAATACTTGATACTATCACTCTTGTGGGTAGAGTCATAGCCTGGTTTTCCGGATACCCAAATGTTTACCACTTCCAGATTTGCTATTACAAGGCCATCCCTGTGCCTGTTTACAAAGACATGCGTTTGGGTCTACTAATTGTCAACCTCCAGGAGGAAGACAGCCTCCAGTATTGAGCTGAACCTGCTGATGGTTACAAAAAGATGACTGGTCATGGTCTTGACTTGACCTTCACTGGATTCTAAATGACATACAAAACAATGCTTTCTGATTCTCTCATAGGCTCTTTGATCATTCTATGGAAGGATTTAAAAACTGGGAGTTCATGACCATTCATTGCTGGGGAGAGCGAGCCACCGGTGACTGGATCCTTGAAGTTTACGATACCCCCTCCCAGCTGAGGAACTTCAAGACTCCAGGTAAGAATTCCCTTTTCTATCATTTGGTTTACTCTGCAGAAACAAATAATGGAATGTATTTTGGCCTGGAAGTGTTTTTACATTTATATATCAACATCATCCTTTTTCATGTGATCCTGTAGTTTGAGTACCTGTATGTATTCCAGTTCTCAGCATTACCATTTGAGTGATAATAATTGAAGGATTAAAGAATAAACGTTTTGATATGAGTACGGGATAAAATGTGGCAGCTATTGATTGATGTTTCAGAATATATGATCTACATCTCTAACCAGCTTACCCCCAGAGGCAAGCCAGCCTCATCTACCTGAGGTAGGCTAAATTGCACGGTCATGAGAAGAGACAGTTTCCTTAGTTATCTGTTCCTCTGAATTTATTCTAAAATTAATTTTCAGTGCACACAAGACATTGAGCTTGACTTGTGCCAGCTTAACTGGTTACCAGTAAAGAAAATGAATGATGGTATTCCACCCCATGTGAGCCTAAGAGCTAAGGAAAAGGAATGCTTTCTAGATAAGTAAAATGTGGAAATTACGATGTTAACAGAAGCACATGGTCTATCTCCATCCTCATGCTAATGCATGAAGCTTGTTTGTAACACAAAGTAAGGGAAAGTACAAATGTAGCTTGGGGCTGGAGACTGAACAGGTTTTCACAGCACCCTGTGTTGTCCACAATGGAGCCCTACGTAGTACTTGGCTCAGTGGCAGATGATCTGTTTGACAAGCACCCCAGCTCCCACCCAGCCGTGGATACATCTGCAACCATCTAACAAATCTGTGCTTCTCAGTGCTCTCTCTCTGCAGTCCACCTGCAGAAGATCCAGGCCTGAGGGCATGTTCGGACTGATGGATATCCATTTCTAGCCCTCTGCTGATTGCAGAATAAATTAACCTAGACATTGTGTAATTCACTGTAAGGGTGTGTATTACTCAGGTAACAGTGAGTTGCATAGGGCAAAGGAGGCACGCAGCAGAACACAGGAATGAAGCATGCATTTGCCATACTTTTGCCCACCAGTCAAGGAGAGGTACTCATTCTTAGAGATCTGTTTTTGGCCACGAATTTGGCGATCTCTTCTCCCTAATTCTGTGACGTGTTTCCTCTGTGTTGCCACAGCAAACCCACACTCAGGGAAGTTAAAACCAGCATGGTGGCAAGGTGCCAATGAATCAGGATCAAAGATTTGTTAAAGAGTATCCAGGTCCAGCTCACCTCCAGCATGCGTCATGAATACAATGGTTGCCAAAGTGTGATCGAGAAATCAAATGTTTGTCAACGAGGCAGGATTGATCAAAAACATTAAAATAAACTAGACCCTGGTTTCTAGATGCTTCCATTGGTCCCTAATCTACTTAGTCCTCAGGAAATTCCTCTCCCCTCCCTTCCTCTTTCCAGGCCATGCTCAATGCTCATGTGATAGAGATATACTGGGTCATGGCACACAGGGTCAATGGTGGCATGGTGACATGGCTATGCTGCCCGACCCCAGTGGATCCATCGGCAGGTGACAGTTAAGGGCTCTTCTGTCTCAAGAGATCCCAGGGAAATAATCACTCTCCAAATGTGGCAGTTGTGTACCAAGGGGTGGGCGCGGGGGGGGGGTGCAGCCTATGGCACAGACAAAGGGGTATACTATCTGTTGAAATCTAAGACAGTTATAAAACTGACTAAAAGTGTCTCTCCTCTTTATTGTCACCATGCAACTCTAAAGAATGTCAGTGACAAAATGCTCCTCCCCACAAGAGCAAACTACCCCTTGGGGCACACTGCTAGTAGGCCTGGTACTTATGTGCAAGGGTCAGGGGCCGTGAATGTAAAGCTCTCTGCTCTCCAGGAGTTCAGAGTCCCTCCAGAGTTGGTGATGATCATCTGTGTTAGAGGCTCTCAGCAGTAGCTCAGATAATCTAGAGTTGTCTCTTTCATAGCATTGGCTTCTCCTTATGCCATTTAAATGTTCACTTGTAATTCCAGTCACTTCTAGTCATTTTACAGATGTTCTTTTCCGCCAGAAGAGAGATACCCTAATGCTATGACTAGCCTGGGGTCAGGAGGCTTTGATAGATTCACAGTCTTTGGATATCCTTCCTTTAACCAACCTTCCAGTTTAGGATTAGTCACAACATTGAAAAGGGACTTCTACTTCTATGTGTGTGTTTCTATCATTGTTTCTGTGGTGTACAGCCCCATGGAAAGTTTCTCTAATTAATGAGGGATTTCTTTAGTAAGCTAATAGAAATTCAGTTGGAGATGTAGAATTTTCTAGCCCGATTAAATGGTAGAATCATTCCCAAGTATAAAGGTTCCTGATTCCAAACTGAGCTCCTATTTCTTTATTGTTTCTTCCCATTTGTTTATTATTAAAACATATATTAAGGATTTTTTAATTGAAGTGTAGTTGACACACGTTACATTAGTTTCAGGTGTACAACATGGCAATTAGACAAGTCTGTGTTACGCTGTTCTCATACAAGTGTGGCCACCATGTGCACCACACAACACTCTTACATTGCCATTGACTCTATTCCCTGTGCTGTGCCTTTCATCCCTGTGACTTGTTCATTCCAAAGCTGTAAGCCTGAACCTCCCACTCTCCTTCATTGATGTTTCTCATCCTTCCATCCCTTTCCTCTCAGGCAACCACCAGTTTGTTCTATGTATTTATGAGTGAAATCATATGGTATTTGTGTTTCTCTGTTTCACTTATTTCACTTAGCATAATCCTTCTGGATTCATCCATGTTGTCACAAATGGCAAGGTTTCATTCCTTTTTATGGCTGAGTAATACTCCAATGTGTGTGTGTGTGTGTGTGCGCGCGCGTGCACGCGTGCACGCGTGCTCTTATGCAACTATATATATACCCCAAATCTTCTTTATCCATTCATCTATCAGTGGACACTTAGGTTGCTTCTACATCTTGGCTATTGTATTTACAATGCTGCAGTAAACATAGGGGTGCATATATCTTTTTTTTAAGATTTATTTATTTATTAGAGAGAGCACACTAGTGTGGGGAGGGTCAGGGGGAGAGAGAGAGAAGCTCAAGCTGACTTCATATTGAACACAGAGCCCAAGACGGGGCTCGATCCCAGGACCCCTAGATCATGTCCTGAGCCGAAATTAAGAGTCGGATGCTCAACTGACTATGCCACCCTGGTGCCCCTCCATCTATCGTTTTGAATCAGTGTTTTTGGTTTTGGGGGTAAATATCCAGTAGTGAAATTACTGGATTGTAGGGTATTTCTATTTTTAATTTTCTGAGGAACCTCCATCCTGTTTTCCAGAGTGGCTGCACCAGTTTGCATTCCCACCAAGAGTGCATGAGGCTTCCTTTTTTTCTGCATCCTCAACAACACTTGTTGTATCTTGTCTTTTTTATTTTAGCCAATCAGATTGGTGTGCGGTGATATCTCATTGTAGTTTTGATTTGCATTTCCCTTATGATTAGTGCTGTTGAGCATCTTTCCGTGTGTCTCTTGGCCATCTGTGTCTTTGGAAAAGTGTCTATCCAGGTTCTCTGCCCATTTCTTATCAGATTGTTTGGGTTTTTTGTGTCAGGCTGTATAAGTACTTTATACATTTTGGATATTAACCCCTTATCAGATATTTCATTTGCAAATATCTTATATTCATGAGGTTACCTTTTTGTTTTGTTGATAGTTTCCTTTACTGTGCAAAAGCTTTTTATGTTTGTTTGTTTTTTTTTAAAGATTTTATTTATTTATTTGACAGAGAGTGACACAGCGAGAGAGGGAACACAAGCAGGGGGAGTGGGAGAGGGAGAAGCAGGCTTCCCGCTGAGCAGGGAGCCCGACGCGGGGCTCGATCCCAGGACCCTGGGATCATGACCTGAGCTGAAGGCAGACGCTTAACGACTGAGCCACCCAGGTGCCCCTGTGCAAAAGCTTTTTTGTTTGGTGTAGTCCCAATAGTATATTTCTGCTCTTGTTTCTTTTTCCTAAAGAGGCATATCCATAAGTATGTTGCTAAGGGCAATGTTTAAGAAATTACTGGCTGTGTTTTCTTTTAGGAGATTTATGGTTTCAGGTCTCACATTTAGGTCTTTCATCTATTTGGGGTTTATTTTTGTGTCCGGGGTAAGAAAGCAGCCCAGTTTCATTCTTCAGCATGCAGCTGTCCAGTTTTTCCCAACACCATTTATTGAAGAGACTGTCTTTTCTCCATTAAATATTCTTGACTTCTTTGTTATGGATTAATTGACTATATAAATGTGGGTTTATTTCTGGGCCTTCTATTCCATTGATCTTTGTGTCTGTTTTTGTGCCAGTACCATAGTGTTGTGATTACTCCAGTTTTGTAGGAGATCTTGAAACCTGGGGTTGTGATGCCTCCAGCTTTGTTCTTCTTTCTCAAGATTTCTTTGGCTATTCGGGGTCTTCAGTAGTTTCACACAAATTTTAGTATTATTTGTATGGACATCTTAGCAATATTAATTCTTCTAATCTATGAGCGTGGACTATTTTGCCATTTTTTGGTCATCTTCAATTTCTTTCATCAGTGTTCTATAGTTTTTAGACTCTAAATCTTTCACCGCCTTGGTTAAGTTTATCCCTAGGTGTTTTAGTCTTTGTGGTGCAATTGTAAATGCGATTGTTTTCTTAATTTTTCTTTCTGCTACTTCATTATTAATGTATAGAAAGGCAACAGATTTCCAAATATTAATTTTGTATCTTGCAACATTACTGAATTCATTTATTCTAGAGTTTTGATGGAGTCTTTAGGGTTTTGTATATATAATGTCATGTCATCTGCAAATAGTGACACTTTTACTTCTTCCTTACCAATTTGTATGTCTTTTATTTCTTTTTCTTGTCTGTTTGCTACAGCTAAAACATCCAGTACCATGTGTTGACTAAAAGTGGCAAGAGTGGGCATCTTTGTCTTGTTTCTGATCTTAAAGGAAAAGCTCTGTTTTTCACCATTGAGTATGACATTAGCTATGGGTTTGTCATATATGGCCTTTATTATGTTGAGGTATGTCCTTCTAACTCCACTTTGTTGAGAGTTTTTATTATGAATGGATGTTGAATTTTGTCAAATGCTTGTTCTGCATCTACTGAGACAATCATATGATTCTTATCCTTCACTTTATTAATATGGTATAGCACACTGATTGATTTGCAGATACTAAACCACCATTGTATCCCCAGAATAAATCCCACTGTGAATGTCCTTTTAATGTATCGTTGAATTTGGTTTGCTAATATTTTGTTGAGGATTTTTGCATCTGTGTTCATCAGGGATTTTGGCCTGTTTTTGATTTTGATTTTGATTTTCTGTGTTTGTAGTGTCTTTGGTTTCGGTATCAGGGTAACCCTAATCTCATAGAATGTATTTAGAAGCTTTCCTTCCTCTTCTATTTTTGGAATAGTTTGAAGAAAATAGGTATTAACTCTTGTTTACATGTTTGCTGGAATTCACCTATGAATCCAACTGGTCTGGACTTTTGTTGTTGGGAGATTTTTTTTTTAATTGCTGATTCAATTTCCTCACAAGTAATTAGTCTGTTCAGATTTTCTATTTCTTCCTGACTCCATTCTGAAAGATTGTATGCTTCTAGGAATTTATCCATTTCATCTAGGTTCTCCAATTTGTTGGCATATACTTTTTCATAGTAGTCTCCTATAATTCTTTGTATATCTGTGATGTCAGTTGTTATTTCTGTTTCATTCCTGATTTTATTTATTTGGGTCCTCTCTTCATTTTTCTTGATTAGTCTGGCTAAAGGTTTATTAATTTTGTTTATCTTTTCAAGGAAGCATCTCTTGGTTTCAATGATCTTTTTATTGTTATTTAGTCTCTGTTTCATTTATTTATACCATGATCTTTATTATTTCCTTCCTTCTTCTAACTTTGGGCTTTGTTTTTCTTCTTTTTATATTTCCTCTTGGTGTAAGGTTAGATTGTGTATTTGAAATGTTTCCTGTTTGTTGAGGTAGGCCTATATTGCTGTAAAATTCCCTCTTAGAACTGCTTTCTTGTTTCCCAAAGATATGGGACCATTGTGTTTTCATTTACATTTGTCTCGGTGTATTTTTCTTATTAACCAGTTGGTTGATTAGTAGCATGTTGTTTAGCATCCACATGTTTGTGGTTTTTTTTCCACTTTTCTTCTTGTAATTGGTTTCTAGTTTCATACTGTTGTGATCAGAAAACATGTGATCCATCCTGGAGAATGTTCTATGTACACTTGAAAAGAATGTATATTCTGTTGGTTTGGGACAGACTATTCTGTATATCTCTTAAGTCCATCTGTTCTAATGTGTTATTCAAGGCCACTGTTTCCTTATTGATTTTCTGTTTGTATGATTTAGCCATTGGTGTAAGTCTGTTGTTGAAGTCCCCTACTATTACTGTATTACCGTCAATTTCTCCCTTTATGTCATTTTGCTTTGTGAATTTTGTTGCCCCAATGTTGTGCATAGATATTTACAAGTATTATATCTTCTTGTCCTCCTTTGTCTCTTGTTACAGTCTTTGTGTTAAAGTCTATTTTATTTGATATAAATACTGCTACCTTGGCTGTTTTTATTTTGTTTTTTTCCTGCTCTCATTTGCATGGGATATCTTTTTATATCCCTTCACTTTCAGTCTGTAGTTAAGTCTGAAGTGAGTCTCTTGTGGGCAGCATATAGATGGGTCTTGGTTTTTTATTCATTCCACTACCCTCTGTCTTTTGATTGGAGTGTTTAGACCATTTACATTTAAAGTAATCTATTAATAGGTATGTATTCATTGCCATTTTGTTAATTGCTTTCTGGTTGTTTTTGTAGTTCTTGTTCCTTTCTTTTCTCTTGCTCTCTTTTCTTGTGATTGATGACTCTTTATAGTGTTATGCTTGACTTTCTCTATTTTTTGTGTATCTATTAAAGGTTTTTAGTTGGTGTTTACCATGGGGTTCATGTATAACATCTGAAGTATATAAGAATCTATATTAAGTTGACAATAACTTAAGTTTGAACACATTCTAAAAGAACTTCATTTTGGGGGCACCTGGGTGGCTCAGTCAGTTAAGCGTCTGCCTTCGGCTCAGGTCATGATCCCAGGGTCCTGGGATCTAGCTCCCTGCTTGGCAGGAAGCCTGCTTCTCCCTCTCCCACTCCCCCTGCTTGTGTTCCCTCTCTTGCTGTGTCTCTCTCTGTCAAATAAATAAATAAAATCTTTAAAAAAAAAGAACTTCATTTTTACTACCCCCTCCACATTTTATGTATATGTTGTCATATTTTACATCTATTTTATGATTCCCCTTAACTAATTTTTTTACATATCATTGACTTTACTGCTTCTATCTTTTAAGCTCTATACTGGCTCCATGAGTGATTGTTCTACTACCTTTGCTGTATGTTTCCACTCATGAAATTTTTTCTTTTCATAATTTTCTTCTAATTATGACCTTTTCAACTAAAAATGTTCCTGTTAACATTTCTTGTAAGGCTGGTTTAATGATTATGAACTCCTTTAACTTTTGTTTGGGAAACTCTTAATCTCACTTTCAATTCTGAATGATAATCTTTCCAGGTGGAGTATTTTTGGTTGTGTTTTTGTTGTTGTTGTTGTTGTTGTTGTTGTTGTTGTTTTAGCACTTCAAATATATCATGCCACTCCATTTTGGCCTGCAAAATTTCTCCTGAAAAATCAGCTGAAAGCTTTATGGGGTTTGCCTTGTGCATAACTAATTGTTTCTCTCTTGCTGCTTTTAATATTCTCTCTGTATCTTTAATCTTTGCCATTTTGTTAATCTGTCTTAGTGTGAATCTCATTGATTTCATCTTGTTTTGAAATCTCTCTGCTTCTTAAACCTGTATATCTGTTTCCTTCCCAAGGCTAGGGAAGTTTTCAGCTATTATTTCTTCAAATGAGTTTGCTGCCCCTTTCTCTCTCTCTCTTTTCCCTCTAGGACCCCTATAATATGAATGACTGTTCACTTTATGTTATCCTAGAGATCCCTTAGCCTATCCTCACTCTAAATTTTTTGCTTTCTTTTTGCTGTTCAGCTCAGATGCTTTCCATTACCCTGTCTTCCAGATCACTGATCCATTTTTCTGTATCCTCTAATCTACTGTTGATTCCTTATAGTGTATTTTTAATTTCAGTTAGTGTTCTTCAACTATGATTGGTTTTTCTATACATTTTCTGTCTCTCTGTTGAAGTTCTGAGCCCTTCCACTATTCTCTTTAGTCCATTGATCATCTTTATGACCATTATTTTGAACTGTTTATCAGGCATATTGCTTATTTACATTTCACTTCGTTATTCTTCTGAGGTTTGTCTGTTCTTTCATTCTTTTCATGTGTCTACTCATTTTGCTTGGCTTTCTGCGTTTGTTTCTAAGAATTAGAACAGCTACTTATCCTAAACTAGAAGGACTGATCTTGTGTATGGTCATCCACCGTGTATGTGCCTGGTGACTTTGGCTGGCTGGGGGTTCCAGGTCACTCCATGCTGGGACCACCCTGGTGGGCTAGCCTGAGCTGTGTCATGGTGGTCCTGAGGCGGTCTGTGTAGAGGGCACCATAGTCTGACAGCTGAAGCTGAAGTGGGTGCAAGCCAGGGGATCATAGCACTCTCTATGCAGAGGGTATCCTGGCCAGATAGCTAATACTGAAATGGACATAGGCTGGGGCAGTCCTAGTTCTCTCCACATTGAGGGTGCCCTGACAGAGCAGCTGAAACCAAAGTACGTGTAAGCCGGGGGGTCACAGCATTCTTTGAGCAGAGAAGCTGAAGTGGCTACAAGGCAGGGGGTCCCAGGGCTCTTTGTGCTGAGGGCACCTTGGGCAGATGGTTAAAGCTGAAGTAGATGCAAGCTCCATCTGGAGTTAAGAAGGCTCAGGCCAGGAGATCCTGGGGCACTCTGCATCAGGGAGGTCCTGGCAAGTTGTGAGCCAACTTGTGGGCCTAGAGTGCTCCTGGGTACTTTGCACATGTGTCACCTTGGTGAGATGGCTAGAGCTGTAGTGAGCACTGACCCAGATGTCCCAGTGTGCACCATGCTGGGACTGCCTTGGTGAGACAGCTGGGGCCTATGTGGGCTAGGGGACTGGGGCTCATGGAGGTAGTAACTGATGAGGGCACTCAGACCATGCTCCTGTCTACACTATCAAGGTGGAAGAGGAATGCAAACCATAGCACTCACCAGCTCCTCTGAGCCAGAGAGAGTTCCAGCAGCTTCCCACCATTTGGCTGAGTTCCAGCTGGATCCTTTATATTCCAGTTCCTCTTTTAAACGTTTAAAAGTGTGGGCTAAGGGCCCAGAGCTCACTGAGGCAGCAGGACAGCGTTGGCTCCAGACCCTGCTCCTGCCTGTGCTATCAAGGTGGAGGGGGAATGCAAACTGGCACTTACCAGCCCCTCCAACCTGGAGATATTTCCAGCAGCTACCCCTGCCATTTGGTGGAGTTCTAGGGCTGGATCTTTTGTGTTCTAGTTGCCTTTTAAATTGCAGCAGTTCACAGTGTTGGGGGAGGGGAAAGTCCCTTCATGACTATGTCTCCATCTTTCTTGCCATTCTCTACATGGTCTATCTTTTCTTGTGCAGAGCCTGTTCAGTCAGCACTTGGTTCTACTTCAGGAGGAATTGCTCTATAAGTAGGTATAGATTGGGTGTGTCTGTGGAGGAAGTGAATTCAGGGTCTTCCTACTTCACCATCTTGAATCAGAAGTCCATAGTAAGGATTTTTTGAAGGATTTTTGTTTTTTTTTATTGTTGTCTTTGTTTTGTTACACATTAGACCTATCTTGGGTTTTAATTCTTGGGCAGATTGCATTTATGTACCAACATGTACAATAGATTTTTCTCATTCTGTATTTACACAGTGATTTCTTAACAGAAAGTTGCATCATCAACTGCAAAATCTCCTAAGTAATTTAGCAAAAGGAAAACATTATGATAAGGGAAACATGATGGCCCAAATATGGCAGTATTTGATGTGAATTGTGACAGATTCTAAGGAAATTAGATTACATAATAAGTAAAACATAACAGGATGAATTGCCCAACAAGTACGTCCCCAGTGGGCTTATGAGACACTTCAGAAATGACACAAATGGAAATAGTCAATTATGAGTCAGCATTCTTCCAAATATTGTACAAGGGTAAATTTTAGATCCAGACTGATCTTAAGTTAAATGAGCCAGGTTTTAGGGTGAGTGATGGATTGGATTTCCTCTAGTGTCCTTGCATTATATGCTCCACTTGAATACCTGAGAGCTGCCACAAGAAAAATGTGTTCTCTTTTGCATTGCTATGTAAAGGCAACCAGGTCATGAATTTCAGGTAGGCATTCATTTCTTGCCACTACTTACTGTAGAACACTTGGAATTCTGAGACTGAATAGCACCCTAATTGTGGAAAGCATAGTCGTTAATGAGTTAAGCCCAAAGAAAAGCTGGCAGAGGGCAAACCACATATAAACCAATGTGCTGGCCCATGCAGATGTCTGATAACAATGAGTGTGACACAGAATATGTTCATTTTTAAACTTCAAGTTTCTAAACTCCTGGAAGTAAGCAGGAGGACAATTTCATATAATAGTTTAAGAACACAGCATTTGGGGCAGCTGGGTGGCTCAGTCGCTTAAGCATCTGGCTCTTGATTTCAGCTCAGGTCACAATCTCAGGGTCGTGAGATCAAGTCCCACTTTGGGCTCCACGCTGAGCGTGGAGCCTGCTCAAGATTCTCTCTCTCTCGTCTATGGCCATCCCACCCTGAACGTGCCTGATCTCATCTGATCTCCGAAGCTAAGCAGGGTCGGGCCTGGTTAGCACTTGGATGGGAGATTCTCTCTCTCTCCCTCTCCCCACCCACCCCTGCTCATGCACTTCCTCTCTCTAACAATAACAACAACAACAACAAAAAAAAAAAAACAGCATTTGGATTCTGAATGGATTTTATATTTTTTTAATTAAGATATATTTGATATGTAACATTTTACTGGTTTCAGGCATACAACCTAATAATTTGATATTAGTACGTATTGCAAAATGATCATAGTAAGTCTAACTTGCATCAACTCACATAGTTAAAAATGTTTTCTTGTCATGAGAAATTTTAAGATCTACTTTTTTGGCAACTTTTAAATATATAATATACTATTTTATAAACTATAGTCACCAGGCTTTACATTACATACCTAGCAATTATTTATTTTATACCTGGAAACCTGTACTCTCTGATCTTTTTACCCATCTCTCCCACTGCTTAACTCCCCACCTCTGGCAACCACCAATTTGTTCTCTATTTATGAGCTCAGGGTTTTTTTTTTTTACTTCATTATTTTTTTTTAAATTCATCATACAAGTGAGATCATATAGTTTTTGTCTTTGACTTTTCAATTCACAAAAGGCTCTCAAGATCCATCCATATTTTCACAAATGGCAATATTTCCTTCCTTTCTATGGCTGAATATTATTCTACTGTATTATTACCACTGGTAAAAAATACCACATTTTTATTATTTATCCATCAATGGACACATAGGTTGTTTCCATATCTTGGCTATTGTGAATAATGCTGCATTGAACATGGGAATACATATACTTTTTACAAGTCAATGCTTTCGTTTTCTTCAGATAAATACCCAGAAGTGGAATAGCTGAATCACATGGTGGTTCTATTGTTAATGTTTTGAAAAACCTCCATAGCGGTTTCCATCACAGCTACACTGATTCACATTCCCACTGCAAGTGCACAAGGGCTCCCTTTGCTCCACATCTCCACTAACACTTGCTATTTCTTTTTTTTTTTAAGATTTTATTTATTTTTTGACAGACAGTGAGAGAGGGAACACAAGCAGGGGGAGTGGGAGAGGGAGAAGCAGGCTCCCCGCGGAGCAGGGAGCCCGATGCGGGGCTCGATCCCAGGACCCAGGGATCATGACCTGAGCTGAAGGCAGACGCTTAATGACTGAGCCACCCAGGTGCCCCAACACTTGCTATTTCTTGTCTTTTTGGTAATAGCTGTTCTAATAGGTGGAAGGTGATATTGCGGTTTGATTTGCATTTCCCTAATTGGTGATGTTGACCGCCTTTTCACATACCTCTTGGCCACATATATGTCATTTTTGGAAAAATGTCTATTCATATTCCCTACCCATGTTTTAATCAGATTATTTTTCTGATATTGAGTTGTAGGAGTTCTTTATAAGTTTTGGATATTAACCTCTTATGAGATATATGATTTGCACATATTCTCTCCCATTCGGTAGGTTGGTTGCTTTTTCATCTTGTTGATGGTTTCTATCGCCGTGCAGAGCTTTTTAGTTTGATATACTCTGACTTATTTTCCTTTTGTTGCCTTTGCATTTGGTCAGTCTGAAAAAATTATCACCAAGACCGATGGCAAAGAGCTTACCACCTATGTTTTCTTCTAGGAGTTTTATGGTTTCAGGTCTTATGTTCAAATCATTAATCCATTTAGAGTTTCTTTTTTTTTTTTTAAGATTTTATTTGAGAGAAAGAGAGAGTGAGCATGAGTGGGAGGGAGGAGCAGAGGGAGAGGGACAAACAGACTCCATGCTGAGCAGGACCCTGGGATCATGACCTGAGCCAAAGGCAGATGCTTAACTGACTGAGCCATCCAGGCGCCTCCATTTTGAGTTAGTTTTTGTGTCTGACGTAAGACAGTGGTTCAGTTTCATTATTTTGCATGTGGCTGTCCGGTTTTCCCAACATCATTTATTAAAATCCTTTCCCCATTGTGTATTCTTAATTGACCATATATGCATGAGTTTATATCTGTGTGCTATTCTGTTCTATTGATCTATGTGTCTGTTTTATGGCAAAGCCATAGTGTTTTGATTACCATAGCTTTATATTTGAAAATCAGAAAGCATGATGCCTCCAGCTTCATTTTTCTTTCTCAAGAGTGATTTGGCCTTTTGTTGTTTCATAAAAATTTTAGGATTGTTTGTACTATTTATACAAAAAATGCCATTGGAATTTTGATAGGGATTACATTGAATCTATAGGTGGCTTTGGGTAGCATGGACATTTTAACAATATTCTTCTCATCCATGAGCACAGAATATCTTTCCATTTATTTGTGTTTTCAGTTTTTTCATCATGTGTGTTATAATTTTCAGTGTACAGGTCTTTTACCCCCTTGGTTAAATTCCTAAGCATTTTATTCTTTTTTTTGTTTTGTTTTGTTTTGTTTTAATTTTACCTCTTTTATTTTATTTTTTTTTATTCTTATGTTAATCCCCATACTATACATCATTAGTTTTAGATGAAGTGTTCCATGATTCATTGTTTGTGCATAACACCCAGTGCTACATGCAGAATGTGCCCTCCTCAATACCCACCACCAGGCTAACCCATCCTCCCACCCCCCTCCCCTCTAGAACCCTGTTTGTTTTTCAGAGTCCATCGTCTCTCATGGTTCGTCTACCCCTCCGATTTCCCCCGCTTCGTTCTTCTCCTCCCGCTACCTTCTTCTTCTTCTTTTTTTTTTTTTCTTAACATATATTGCATTATTTGTTTCAGAGGTACAGATCTGAGATTCAACAGTCTTGCACAATTCACAGCGCTTACCAGAGCACATACCCTCCCCAGTGTCTATCACCCAGTCACCCCATCCTTCCCACCCCACCCCCCACTCCAGCATCCCTCAGTTTGTTTCCTGAGATTAAGAATTCCTCATATCATTGAGGTCATATGATACATGTCTTTCTCTGTTTGACTTATTTCACTCAACATAATACCCTCCAGTTCCATCCACGTCGTTGCAAATGGCAAGATCTCATTCCTTTTGATGGCTGCATAATATTCCATTGTATATATATACCACCTCTTCTTTATCCATTCATCTGTCGATGGACATCTTGGCTCTTTCCACAGTTTGGCTATTGTGGACATTGCTGCTATAAACATCGGGGTGCACGTACCCCTTCGGATCCCTACTTTTGTATCTTTGGGGTAAATACCCAGTAGTGCAATTGCTGGATCATATGGTAGCTCTATTTTCAACTTTTTGAGGAACCTCCATACAGTTTTCCAGAGTGGCTGCACCAGCTTGCATTCCCACCAACAGTGTAGGAGGGTTCCCCTTTCTCCGCATCCCCGCCAACATCTGTCGTTTCCTGACTTGTTAATTTTAGCCATTCTGACTGGTGTGAGGTGGTATCTCATTGAGGTTTTGATTTGGATTTCCCTGATGCCGAGCGATATTGAGCACTTTTTCATGTGTATGTTGGCCATTTGGATATCTTCTTTGGAAAAATGTCTGTTCATGTCTTCTGCCCATTTCTTGATTGGATTCTTTGTTCTCTGGGTGTTGAGTTTGATGAGTTCTTTATAGATTTTGGATACTAGCCCTTTATCTGATATGTCATTTGCAAATATCTTCTCCCATTCTGTCGGTTGTCTTTTGGTTTTGTTGACTGTTTCCTTTGCTTTGCAAAAGCTTTTTATCTTGATGAAGTCCCAATAGTTCATTTTTGCCCTTGCCTCCCTTGCCTTTGGCGATGTTTCTAGGAAGAAGTTGCTTCGGCTGAGGTCAAAGAGGTTGCTGCCTGTGTTCTCCTTTAGGATTTTGATGGACTCCTGTCTCACATTGAGGTCTTTCAACCATTTGGAGTCTATTTTTGTGTGTGGTGTAAGGAAATGGTCCAGTTTCATTCTTCTGCATGTGGCTGTCCAATTTTCCCAACACCATTTGTTGAAGAGACTGTCTTTGTTCCATTGGACATTCTTTCCTGCTTTGTCAAAGATGAGTTGACCATAGAGTTGAGGGTCCATTTCTGGGCTCTCTATTCTGTTCCACTGATCTATGTGTCTCTTTTTGTGCCAGTACCATGCTGTCTTAATGATGACAGCTTTGTAATAGAGCTGGAAGTCCGGAATTGTGATGCTGCCGGCTTTGCTTTTCTTTTTCAACATTCCTCTGGCTATGCGGGGTCTTTTCTGGTTCCATACAAATTTTAGGATTATTTGTTCCATTTCTTTGAAAAAAGTGGATGGTATTTTGATGGGGATTGCATTGAATGTGTAGATTGCTCTAGGTAGCATTGACATCTTCACAATATTTGTTCTTCCAATCCATGAGCATGGAACGTTTTTCCATTTCTTTGTGTCTTCCTCAATTTCTTTCCTGAGTATTTTATAGTTTTCTGAGTACAGATCCTTTGTCTCTTTGGTTAGATTTATTCCTAGGTATCTTATGGTTTTGGGTGCAATTGTAAATGGGATCGACTCCTTGATTTCTCTTTCTTCTGTCTTGTTGTTGGTGTATAGGAATGCCACTGACTTCTGTGCATTGATTTTATATCCTGCCACTTTACTGAATTCCTGTATGAGTTCTAGCAGTTTTGGGGTGGAGTCTTTTGGGTTTTCCACATAAAGTATCATATCATCTGCAAAGAGTGAGAGTTTGACTTCTTCCTTGCCAATTTGGATGCCTTTTATTTCTTTTTGTTGTCTGATTGCTGTGGCTAGGACTTCCAATACTATGTTGAATAGCAGTGGTGATAGTGGACATCCCTGCCGCGTTCCTGACCTTAGGGGGAAAGCTCTCAGTTTTTCCCCATTGAGAATGATATTCGCTGTAGGTTTTTCATACATGGCTTTTATGATATTGAGGTATGTACCCTCTATCCCTATACTCTGAAGAGTTTTGATCAAGAAAGGATGCTGTACTTTGTCAAATGCTTTTTCTGCATCTATTGAGAGGATCATATGATTCTTGTTCTTTCTTTTGTTAATGTATTGTATCACATTGATTGATTTGCGGATGTTGAACCAACCTTGCAGCCCAGGGATAAATCCCACTTGGTCATGGTGAATAATCCTTTTAATGTACTGTTGGATCCTATTGGCTAGTATTTTGGTGAGAATTTTTGCATCCATGTTCATCAGGGATATTGGTCTGTAATTCTCCTTTTTGATGGGGTCTTTGTCTGGTTTTGGGATCAAGGTAATGCTGGCCTCATAAAACGAGTTTGGAAGTTTTCCTTCCATTTCTATTTCTTGGAACAGTTTCAGAAGAATAGGTATTAATTCTTCTTGAAATGTTTGGTAGAATTCCCCTGGGAAGCCATCTGGCCCTGGGCTTTTGTTTGTTGGGAGATTTTGGATGACTGCTTCAATTTCCTTAGTGGTTATAGGTCTGTTCAGGTTTTCTATTTCATCCTGGTTCAGTTTTGGTAGTTGGTACATCTCTAGGAATGCATCCATTTCTTCCAGGTTATTTAATTTGCTGGCATAGAGTTGCTCATAATATGTTCTTAGAATTGTTTGTATTTCTTTGGTGTTGGTTGTGATCTCTCCTCTTTCATTCATGATTTTGTTGATTTGGGTCATTTCTCTTCTCTTTTTGATAAGTCTGGCCAGGGGTTTATCAATCTTGTTAATTCTTTCAAAGAACCAGCTCCTAGTTTCGTTGATCTGTTCTACTGTTCTTTTAGTTTCTATTTCATTGATTTCTGCTCTGATCTTTATTATTTCTCTTCTTCTGCTGGGTTTAGGCTTTATTTGCTGTTCTTTCTCCAGCTCCTTTAGGTGTAGGGTTAGGTTGTATACTTGAGACCTTTCTTGCTTCTTGAGAAAGGCTTGTATTGCTATATACTTTCCTCTTAGGACTGCCTTTGCTGCATCCCAAAGATTTTGAATAGTTGTGTTTTCATTTTCATTGGTTTCCATGTATTTTTTTAAATTCTTCTTTAATTTCCTGGTTGACCCATTCGTTCTTCAGTAGGATGCTCTTTAGCCTCCATGTATTTGAGTTCTTTCTGACTTTTGTCTTGTGATTGAGCTCTAGTTTCAAAGCATTGTGGTCTGAAAATAGGCAGGGAATGATTCCAATCTTTTGGTACCGGTTGAGACCTGATTTATGACCTAGGATGTGATCTATTCTGGAGAATGTTCCATGGGCACTAGAGAAGAATGTGTATTCGTTGCTTTGGGGTGGAATGTTCTGAATATGTCTGTGAAGTCCATTTGGTCCAGTGTGTCATTTAAAGTCTTTATTTCCTTGTTGATCTTTTGCTTAGACGATCTGTCCATTTCAGTGAGGGAGGTGTTAAAGTCCCCCACTATTATTGTATTGTTGTCGATGTGTTTCTTTGTTATTAATTGGCTTATATAATTGGCTGCTCCCATGTTAGGGGCATAGATATTTACAATTGTTAGATCTTCTTGTTTGATAGATCCTTTAAGTATGATATAGTGTCCTTCCTCATCTCTTATTACAGTCTTTGGTTTAAAATCTAATTTGTCTGATATAAGGATTGCCACCCCAGCTTTCTTTTGGTGTCCATTAGCATGGTAAATGGTTTTCCACCCCCTCACTTTCAATCTGGGGCTGTCTTTGGGTCGAAAATGAGTCTCTTGCAGACTCATCGATGGGTCTTGTTTTTTAATCCAGTCTGATAGCCTGTGTCTTTTGATTGGGGCATTTAGCCCATTTACATTCAGGGTAACTATTGAAAGATAGGAATTTAGTGCCATTGTATTGCCTGTAAGGTGACTGTTACCATATATTGTCTGTGTTCCTTTCTGGTCTATGTTGCTTTTAGGGTCTCTCTTTGCTTAGAGGACCCCTTTCAAGATTTTTTGTAGGGCTGGTTTTGTGTTTGCAAATTCCTTTAGTTTTTGTTTGTCCTGGAAGCTTTTTATCTCTCCTTCAATTTTCAATGACAGCCTAGCTGGATATAGTATTCTTGGCTGCATATTTTTCTCATTTAGTGCTCTGAATATATCCTGCCAGTCCTTTCTGGCCTGCCAGGTCTCTGTGGATAGGTCTGTTGCCAATCTAATGTTTCTACCCTTGTAGGTTACATATCTCTTCTCCCGAGCTGCTTTCAGGATTTTCTCTTTGTCTATGAGACTCGTAAGTTTTACTATTAGATGTCGGGGTGTTGACCTATTTTTATTGATTTTGAGAGGGGTTCTCTGTGCTTCCTGGATTTTCATGCCTGTTTCCTTCCCCAAATTAGGGAAGTTCTCTGCTATAATTTGCTCCATTATACCTTCTGCCCC
>NC_058415.1:17911629-17917657 GCF_002201575.2 Neomonachus schauinslandi
GAGTCTCCCCGGATCTGCCGCTTGTTGGGTCCCTGCTGGAGGAGCAGGGGCCCGACTGTGCCGCGGATCACGGTTTATGGCAACCCCGAGCTGAGAGCCCGCGCCTGGGCTCCGCCTCTGCAGCCGGCTTCCCTGCTCTGTTACCTGGGAGCTCTGCCGCACTCAGGCACCCCCGGTCTTTCTGTGACCCCGAAGGTCCTGAGACCACACTGTCCCGGAGGGTTCCACCCCCCGCTTAGCCACCAGAATGACGTCCCTCGGCGGAGCAGACTTTTAAAAGTTCCGATTTTGTGCTCCGTGGTTCTATCACTTGCCAGAAGCGGCCGCCGGAGGCCCCTCCCCCGCCGTCTATCCTCCCGAATATCGCCTCGGATTCACTTCTCCGCACGTCCTACCTTCCAGAAAGTGGTCGCTTTTCTGATGAGAGAGTTGTTGCTCTTCTTTTCTTCGATCTCCTGTTGGGTTTGTAGGTGTTCAGAATGATTTGATCCCTATCCAGCTGAATTCCTGAGACCAGACGAAATCCAGGTCTACTCCTCCGCCATCTTGCTCCGCCCCTCTTATTCTTTTTGATGCAATTATAAATAAGATTTTCTTTTTGATAGTTCATTATTAGTGTATAGACATGCAAAAGATTTTGTATCCTACAGCTTTTGTGAATTTGTTGATTAGTTCTAACAGTTTTTGGTGGTACCTCTGTGGTTTTTCATACACGGTACCATGTCATGTGCAAATAGTGACATACTTCTTCCTAATTTGAATGCCCTTTCTTTTTCTTGTCTAATTATTCTGGCTAGGACTTCTAACACTATGTTGACTAAAAGTGGTGAGTGTCAGGCGCCCGGCTAGCTCAGTCAGTAGAGCATGAGACTCTTAAAAGTGGTGAGTGTCTTGTTCCTGATCTTTATGATGCTTATTATTCCCCCATACACACTTTAATAAAAGCTTTTATCATAGATGTTGAAGTAGGTTAATACTTTTTCTGTATGTGTTGAGGTGATCATATGATTTTTATCCTTAATTTTCTTAATGTTGTGAATCACATTGATTGGTTTGTGAATGTTGAAACATTCTTGCATCCCTGGAATAAATCTCACTTGTTGATGATTTATGATCCCTTTAATATTGTTGAATTCAGTTTGCTAATTTTTCTGTTGAGGACTTTTGCATCTGTGTTCATCAGGGATTTTCTTGTGGCATCCTTATCTGGTTTTGGGATCAGGGTAATGCTAGCTAGCCTCATAAAATGAGTTTGGAAATGTTTCTTCTATATTTTGGAAGAGTTTAAGAAGGACTGGTATTCCTTTAAATATTTGGTAGAATTGACCAAAGATGATACAGTTCTGGTCATTTCTTTGTCGAGAGGGTTTTCTTTTTTTAATTACTGATTCCATCTCTACTAGTAATTGTTCTTTTCAGATTTTCTGTTTCTTAATGATTCAGTCTTAGTGGGTTGTATAGGTCTAAAAATTTATCCATTTTCTTCCAGGTTGTTCATTTTGTTGGCGTGTAACTGATGATAGTCTTTTATAATACTTTATATTTTCATAGGTTTTTTTTTTAAGATTTTATTTATTTGACAGAGAGAGACACAGTGAGAGAGGGAACACAAGCAGGGAGAGTAGGAGAGGGAGACACAGGCTTCCCGCTGAGCAGGGAGCCCGATGCAGGGCTTGATCCCAGGACCCTGGGATCATGAACTGAGCCGAAGGCAGACGCTTAACAACTGAGCCACCCAGGCACCCCTATTTTCATGGTTTTTATTTTTATTTTAGTTATAACCTCACCTCTTTTTTTTTTTTTTTTGAGAGAGTGTGTATGAGCTGGGGGTGGGACAGAGGAAGAGAATCTTTTTTTTTTTTTTTTTAAAGATTTTATTTATTTATTTGACAGAGAGACACAGTGAGAGAGGGAACACAAGCAGGGGGAGTGGGAGAGGGAGAAGCAGGCTTCCCGCCGAGCAGGGAGCCCAATGCGGAGCTCGATCCCAGGATCCTGGGATCATGACCTGAGCCGAAGGCAGACGCTTAACGACTGAGCCACCCAGGTGCCCCCAGAGGGAGAGAATCTTAAGCTCCATGCTCAGCATGAAGCCCAAAGCGGGGCTCGATCTCACCACCCTGAGATCATGACCTGAGCTGAAATCAAGAGTTGGATGCTTAATCCACTGAGCCACCTAGTCACCCCCTGCTTCTTTCATTTCTGATTTCGATTCTCTCTCCTGGGTGAGCTTAAGTATAGATCTGTCAATTTTGTTTACAGTCCTGTGTTACCAGTAAACATAAGCCCTGCCAGCCACCAGTGCCAACAACCAAGAGGTGTGTCCTGAGAGGCAGCCATAAAAATTGGGGTCCCAGATAAGAGAACAGGTTCCTTCTGGGAGATACTAGTGAGTTGGAGCAAGACTGAGGGAGAGAGCAAAGATGGTGCCCACTGGAGAGTATTTCAGCAGGCCCCTAGCTGTATGTTACGGTAAGCAAATAAGCCTCTTTCACAGAAAGTCCGTGCTTTTCAATTGGCTGCCTCTGCCCTGAGCCTTGGAGTGGGTGGGTCCACACATGCAAGCTCTTTAGTCAGTTCACTATAGCCTTGTGGGTCTCAGGCCCTATTTGTTTTCAAAGCTAGATGTTTCGGGGACTCATCTCAGGCGCAGGTCTTAAAAATTGTGGTGCCCAATGTGGGGTTCAAACCTTTTGCTTCTTGGGGAGAAACTTTGGGGTCGTGAGTCCTGATTGTGGGTCACAGTGCCAGGGGTGGGGTTTATTGCAATATTGTGTCTCGGCCTCTTTTACCTGCTTTCCTGTGGGTTTTTTGTTTGCCTATTGCGTAGGAGCCACTCAGCCTATTGGTTTTGTTTTCTTGTTCAGAGGAACTTGTCCCCTATGTACCTGTAGGAAGAGGTGGGTTCAGGATCTTCCTACACTGTCATCTTAAACTGGAACCCCCAGATGGGTTTTAATAGCAGTCTGTACTCTTAGTGCCTTTGAGAAAATTATTACCCTCTATGCCTGTTTCCTCAGCTATATATTGGGAATTCAAGTGCCTACCTCCCAATTGTTGTGAACATTGAATGGATTCAAACTTAATAGATCAGCTGACACCTCAAGTTCACCACTCTCAGGGCTGTGACAGAACCCTGGCCCCAACCATGCCTGGATTCTCTGTATTCGGCTAAGTGGAGGAGGGACCTTCAGGAAGGTTCTGCTTCCTGCCAGCATACTTCCATGTTTTTAATGGTTTTGTCTTAATCACTTCTGCTTATGGTTGATTCTTTATGTGAATCTTATTAAGCTTAGTGACCTGTAAGAAGTTTTTCTTAGCTTTATTAACACAAAAAGAAATAAGGACTAAAGCAAAATGTTGAGAACCTTCTCTGCAAAGGAGTTAAAACACGTGGCTCCTGTCTCACTCAAGGCACTCTTGACCAGACAAAGCTTTATTGCAGCACTGTCTACTCGAACATTCTGCCGTGGTAGAAACACTCTATATTTGTGGTATCCATTGTAGTGACCACTGGCCACATATGGCTATTGAGCACTTGAAATGTGGTATGACTGAGGAGCTAAATTTTAAATAGCCAAATATCTAGGGGCTATCACTGGACAGCTCAGGTCTATAGCATAGTATAAATAGTGATGTATTCTTAAGACTAAATGACTAATTCAGTTAGGTGGAACAAAGTAGTTGTTTTGTCTTACTGATAAACAAGTCAGATAAAAATTCAAATATGGTATTTATATGTAGAAAAGCAAAGGCCTCTGTAAAATTCTGGGGTTCTCTTTTAAAATATCCATAATTTGAAATTCAGCCCTTGGTCCAGCTATCTGAGAGGTGTTCATTTCTCAGTCTTCTTATAAAAGCTAATTAAGGCTTATCCTGTAGTTGGTGCTCAGTAAATATGTGATATGTCAATTATTAGTTAATTCTTCAACTGGTGGGAAATGTACATTTCTAGCTATGCACCTCATGCTGATTCATATGAATATGCTTGCCACAATTCTTCTGTTGCTTTTTCTTAATGAGAAGGAATTAAATTGTAAAGCTCAAAAGTGAATGTGTAGTCATGCTATCATTTCATTATTTTTCAAGGGAAATTGAAAGAATGGTCTTTGGTCCTCTATGGCACCTCCGTGCAGCCGTACTCACCAACCAATGAGTTTCCTAAAGTAGAACGTGTCCGCTATAGCCGAGTAGAAGACCCCACCGATGACTATGGTACCGAGGATTATGCAGGTAAGATGGTTTCCAACAGGGACACAGGCTAAGGAGAGAACGTTCGTGCATCACCCCCCATGCAGAGATCAACTTCTACCAATATTCTGATATAGTTTCTTCCATCTTCTTTTCTATCCCCCCAAATATTTGCATGTGTATATTCAGATAGCACTGTTTTCTTCAAAGCCAAAAGCACACTATATAGAGTTTCCATATCCTTTTTCTTTCTCTTGTGGTTATTAAGAGCATATTTCCCTGTTGTCACATATCCTCACAACGATATTTAAAAGACAGCATGACAGTCCATCCTATGATTGTACTACATTTAATACATAATCTGGGATGTGTAGTTTGCTTGGAATTTTACACTATTTTAAATAAGGTTTGGATGAACATCATTATTTTATCAGTCTTTGTTTATATCTTTAATTATTTCCCTAGAATGGAGTTCTGAGAATTACTGCAGCAAAGGGAATAATCAGTTTGAGAGCTTGGACACACTTTGTCACATTCCTTTCCAGACAAGATGTACCAGTCTACGCTGTGACCAGCTGTGCGTTTTTTATACTCATTCCTGCCAAAATTGAATGGAAAGAAAAAAGTTAAAGAACAGAACATTTAAAAATTTTTATAGCTTTATTAGTAAATCATTTTTTCCTCTGTAGTTCTAGGAATTAAACATAATTGTATTTTACCCATTTTTCTATTCAAATTGACACCAATTTTCTTATAAGAGCTCTTTGTATATTTTTGTCTCTCACATTTTTCCATACAGTAGTTCCCCCTTATCTGTGGTTTCCTAGTAGTAATACTACTACTACTAAGTAGTATCCCGTTATTAACGGTCAGGAAGCAGATGACCTTCCATCTGCTAGATCATCAGGTCAGTAGTAGCTTAATGCTACGTTACCATGCCCACGTCATTCCCCTGACTTCATCCCGTCCTGTAGGCATTCTAGCATCTCACACTGTCACAAGAAGACAGATAAATACCATAAGATTTGAGAGAGACCACATTCACGTATATTCACATCTTTTTATCATAGTATATTGATATAATTGTTCTATGTTATTAGTTTCTCATTGTGCCTCATTTAAAAATTAAATGTTATCACAGGTATGTATGTATAGGGAAAAGACATAGTATCTATAGGGTTTGGTACTATCCATGGTTTCAAGCATCCACTGCGGGGCTTGGAAAGTATCCCCTGCAGATAAACTGTATTTGCTGAAACCATTTCCTCAGTTATTGCTTGCTTCCAAAATGGAAAAAGAAAATTGGAGGGCAGGGTTTATCGTTTTAGATCTCACTTGTGTGTGTGTGTTTTTAAGAAGTTTTAGTCTTCAAAATCAACTAAATATCCACATGCATTTTTTTCTAATCTCTGCTTTTTACATTTGGCCATTCATCTGGAACTTATTTTGGCTTATGATATATAGTAGGAGATAAAATAAATAGACTAACATTATTGGCTGGGTCATTTTTCCTTTTACTAGTTTAGGATCTTCCCTTCATTTTTAAATATTTACTGGAGAGGGAGATGCCAGGCTCGATCCCAGGACCCTGAGATCATGACCTGAGCTGAAGGCAGACGCTTAACCAACTGAGCCACCCAGGTGCCCCAGGATCTTTCCTTTATAACAATAGAATAAATTTTTACACCAGGGTCTCTTCTGGTACCCCCTTTTCTCATTTTTTAATTTAATAATTCTTAATCTGGTAACACCCACACTATATTTTACTCTGTTAAACATCTTGTTTTCATAGCAATTCTTAAGTCTACCTGTAAAGATCCCATTGGAATTTAATGTG
>NC_058415.1:17917667-17985001 GCF_002201575.2 Neomonachus schauinslandi
TTTAACTTTAGGTTGTATTCTTCTTCTTAGTGTTATTCCTATGTGTTTTGGGGTCTTGTTGCTATATAATGGAAAAGATGTCATATTTTCTAACTAGTATCTGCTGGTATCTAGGAAATCTATTGGCTATTGCATATTTATCTTTTATCAGGCCATTCTGCTCAACTTTCTTTTCTGGGGCAGTTTAGGTCTTATAGCCATATCAAAGTATATTTCTGATTTTTTTTTTTTAAGATTTTATGTATTTGAGAGAGGGAGAACCAGACTCCCTGCTGAGCAGGGAGCCCCACATGGGGCTCGGTCCCAGGACCCATGAGATTATGAGCTCAGCCAAAGGCCAACACTTAACCGACTGAGCCACCCAAACACCCCTCTGATTTTAATTTTATTTTATTATTACAGTACATCATTAGTTTTTGATGTAGTGATCCACAATTCTTTGTTTTTGTATAACACCCAGTGCTCCATGTAGTACATGTCTTGTTGCATTGACTACCACTTAATGAGCTAAAAGTACTTCATTAGTCACCTTAGCAGAATGCACCTAAACATGCACATGGTTCCTTTTATTCTAAACAGGTAGTATCCCAGAGTCCATCCTAAGCTGGAATAATTCAAACCAGTTGAGCTAACTGGAGCTCGATTGCATTAGATTATCTCATTGTGTTTTGAGCTTGTAACATTACTATTCACATTATAACAAGCAAACCGTTTCATCTTCTCTGATAGGGGAAAGGATATCCAAAAACATATCTGGTAATCTTAAAATTCTGAACAAACGGTTCTCTATCTCTGTGGTTTTTCTCGTTGTTAACCTCCAAAATGTCCACATTGGCACTTGAGAGAGAACAAAGAATTATTTCATTATTACCCTGCAACCTAAAATGCTAAACTGCATCTGGGACAGGTTAAGATACAGCACAGCATGTGAACTGGCCATACGGAGCCCTTGGGCACATATAAAGCATAATTTTGCGGGTGGGATAATTGCAGAAATCATCTGGTGAAAATTTAGGGCCACCCATGATTCCTTTTCTTCAGAGCTGTGATTTTCACCTTCATGAAGAAGTCAGCCTGGCTAAAGGCACAAATGGTATCATAAACAGATCCCTAGTACTGTTTCATCAAATTCCAGGGGCTGTAGGACCCACAGCTGGCTGAGCTCCAGCCCTTACGTACAGAGACACCCTCTCCTTCTCTATCGTAGCAGAGAGCTGAAAGGTCCCAAGTTATACTCGCTGTGCAATTTAGAGATCAGTTTTAAGGCTTGGGGGAACAAAAAGATAAACAGTGCTGTCAGATGACTCTTGTGATTAATCAGAAATAGATCTCAAGTCTGCATTCATTTTGAAAGGTCATCACTAGTACCTGATTTACTACTTCGATGTAGGAGAGCTGGAGTAAGAAGGGGGACCCATGTTGATCCCAGGGCTCCTGGGCTGTATTATCTGGACAAGCCACTCTAATTCTTGGAAAGTATGTTTTCTCACCAGGTAAATGAGGGTGTTTGAATACTAGATTTTTCTCTAAGTCATTCCTCCCAGGTTCTACCATTTTATATTCCGACTCAGTACCTGTAGAACAGAATCCTATAACGACTAAAGGAGATCAAGGTTCAACAGTAAATCCTTTAGACATTTCTGACATAACTTTTAATGTTTGTACATTCTGTGCATGTTTATCACTACTTAAAATCATGTGTATTTTCAACAGGAAAGGGCTTGAAGATTACAAGACCAAATGTCCTAAAGTATGGAGAACAAGGAAAAGAGTTAGTTCAAGCAAGTAAAAGGTCTAGCCCATGTCATTAGAAAGCTTTTTATCAGTTATAAAAATCTCCCGGGCGCCTGGAAGCGACTGCCTTTGGCTCAGGTCATGATCCTGGAGTCCTGGGATCGAGTCCCACATCGGGCTCCCTGCTCAGCAGGGAGTCTGCTTCTCCCTCTGACCCTCCTCCCTCTCGTGCTCTCTCTCGCAAAAAAACAAAACAAAACAAAAATCTCCCATCTTTCTGGCATTTTTTTCTTCCTGTCTGTGCATTCTTACTCTAGACCAAAGAATAGGTCATGAGAGATTAGCAACTTTCATCCTAGGTGTGGAATTCTTTAAGCTTGCTTGCATTTTTAAAAATTTATGTCTCGTTGAGTTGCCCACTGGCCTGTGGGTAGGACACAATTTTAAAATCTATTATCTGTAGCGATCCACAGATAATAGATTTTAAAATTGTGTCCTACCACGTGGATCAGTACATCAAAAAACTAATGATGTATTGTATGGTGACTAACAAATTTAATTTCATTTAAAAAAAATCTATTATCTATGCCTTAGGTACCTGCTTTGTAATCCAAGACCAGATACTGATAAGCTTGCCCCAGATGCCATAATGATGTTTCTTGCTGGGTACAGCATCTCAGAGGTATTCCGTGGTTTTAATGACCATCGGCAAGTCAGCCCATCTGGTCCAGGCATGGAATAATCAACTTTTTTCTTTTTTCTGTCAACAGCTTAACTTGTCATTTTTCTGTAAATCCGACGTTTTTATCATTACGCATATTTAATTGCCGTCAGTTCTCTTCCAGTTGCCATAGTGGCATCCTTTGAATTCAGAGATATGTGTTATCTCCCACAAGGCAGCCATATGTGCTTTTTTGAAGACCAGGCCACGGCTGGATTTACATTCTTGATACTTCGGTAATAGGAGTTCATCTCTGTGCTTAGAGCCATGTTACACATTATTCCTCCACCTTAAAGAAACTCTCCCTGCGTGAGGAAGGAAAAATTCAAGGTAAAACAGACCTGCTTTAAAATCATATTTTCCCAAGTTTTGTTTTAATTTTTTTTTTTTTTGGAAAAGGTCCCTGTGACCCTGAGTGCAGTGAGGTCGGCTGTGACGGGCCAGGACCAGACCACTGCAGTGACTGCTTAAACTACTACTACAAGCTGAAAAACAACACCAGGTAAGAACGATCCTGAGTCCGATCCCCCCATGCTCCAACGCACAGCACGCTCCGGGTGGTCCCATGGGCTGCGCTCGAGCCGAGTCTGCTGACATTCTCCTCCCAGGACCCAAGCACAGGACAGAGGCTGCTGCCCCAGCCCCTGCCTCCCGGTGTCATTCCAAATGCTGAAACCCATACTGTGTCCCTGTATGCTGTCAAGCTGCAAATGTCTTTGCTCACATTTGGACTAGCCCTCTAGACCTTTCCTCTAGAGCTGTTTGCTTTTCATGAAAATGCCAGCATCCAGCCCAACAGATATGTCCCCGTGTGGCAAAGGTGCTGGGCCCTGCTCACCCTATTTCAGAGGCGGACCTGCTTGGTCACCGTAACTCTGAGCCCCTGGCTTCTGCCTCAAGTTGTGCTGATCTGTCCGCAGGGAGGCTCCTGGGACAGTGATGGCCTCTCAGAGGCTGTCCGCTCCAGGCATCTCTCTCAGAGCCCTGCCCCCTTTTCCATCCTGCTTCAGGGAAGACTTACTACAGTGAGTCCACACTTCAGCCATCCAGACAGACCCAGACCCGTTCTAGTTCCTGTTTACATGCATGCTGGAATAAAGGAAGGGCCCTTGGCTACTGCAGGACCTCTCATCGCTGAGACCAGCAAAATGCCTGACATTTTACTTGGTAGTCAGTAGTAAATATTTGTTGAATGAATAAACAAAGTGCTGTCCTTCAGTTAAGGAAGTTCTATAACCAACCAAGTTTAAATCGATTAACTTAGACAATAGAGTGCACAGGATCCATAGGACAACACACAAAAACAGAGTGCACAGGATCCATAGGACAACACACAAAAACAGAAGTAACCCCTTATTAGCAACCTTTTTTGTATAAAATCGTGGTTCCCACATAGTTTCCTTTCAATCCCATGCCACAACCTTTCCTCTTGAGCCTCTAGTTTCTAACCATCGTCCCCTTTAAAGAGCTAGTCCCGAACTGGAAGAGGGGGTTTGGACCAAGACATGCATTACCTGGCAGACTTGGTATTGGGTGGCCGCCTTGCCACTTCAAAAAGCTTCAACCAACAGAATTTGGCTCTTTGGATATGGTGTTACCATCGTGGTTTAAGATGGAAGGCTGCTCTTGCTTGAGCATCTCCAAGAGTGCCTGGGACTCTGTCTCCAATGATGCTGCCCTTCTTTCTTACCATTCCACAATGCAGGATCTGTGTCTCCAGCTGCCCCTCTGGCCACTACCATGCTGACAAGAAGCGATGCAGAAAGTGTGCTCCCAACTGTGAGTCCTGCTTTGGGAGCCATGGTGACCAGTGCCTGTCCTGTAAATATGGATACTTCCTAAATGAAGAAATCAACAGCTGTGTTATCCACTGCCCTGCTGGATTATACCCAGACACCAGTGAGTTGATTTCAAATATTTGGGTTTTAGAGAGGAAATAGAAGGTTTTCATTTGAATGACATTAGGAGGGATTGAGGCCTTGGTTATATGAAAGGATCTAACCAGTTTTTAAGAGTTTTGTAAAAAAAAAAAAAAAAATCAGTTATGTAAAAATGCTTGTAACTAACTATCAGGGAGTTCTCAGGCCCATCCCCAGATTCAGTGATTTGCTAGGAGGACTTACTATATAGTTGCACTCATGAGCTCATAGTTATTAAGTAAAATCAGGAAAAGATACATAGGACACAAAGTCCACAGGAAACCAGCACTAGCTTCTAAGTTTTCTCCCAGGATGCATTGAAATCCCCCAGCAACAACTGGTTACAACATGTGTGAAATGTAGGCTACCAGGGAACCGCCTTACAGTCTCAGTGCCCAGGGTTGTGGTCACGAAGACCCCCCCTTCCTGGCACATACCAGAATTCCAGGCTCCTACAAGGAAAGCAGATGTTCAGCATAAACCATCTTGTTTGTACAGTTGAGGCACCATGAGCCACTCTTACCAGTTAGGGTGGTGGAAACCCTCCTGAAATCCAATTCCCAGATACTAGCCATGGACCAGCTTCAGAAGCAGGCTTTCAAAAGATAGCAGCCAAGCCTGCTCTTTTCTGCACACTACCCAAAGGAACCAGGCCTGTATGGTATCAGTGTTAACTTTTCAGAAAGTTTAGAAAACATGACTTTGATGTGAATATGGAATAGACATGTGTCAAAGACTACTAATGAAAGGCCATTAATGAGGAAACCTATAAAGTGATAAATGGATTCAAAGACTATCAGGTATTCCAGTCCACTAGGAAAGGCAAAATGAAATCCATTTGCTGAGTTTAGAGTAGGAGGATCCTGAACTCACCTTCTTCCTCAGACACATTCAGATAAACCACCTGAAGACTGGCAGAACAGACCTGCCACAGTTAATTGTAGAGAGAAGGCCACCTTGAAAAGGGTAGGTAGGATGGAGACATAGTTGGAAACCAAACCCCTGTGCCACTAACTACAAACAGGAGGGACATCACAGCGTGGGGAAGCAAGAGGATCTGAGTTCACCTAATATCTGGCTTTAGAAACAAGGAGATCTTAACTCCAGTGGGGCTTAGTTTCAGGTTCCAGGAGAGCCTGAGGGCAATAGGAAACTGAGTCTCCATCATTCTTAAAGATGCAGCAGTTTGAAAAGTGCCTGCGGATATATGTGAAGGAGATATATTGACTAATCTGTCCTGGGCAGATTAGATCTGTCCCCAGGCAGGGATGTACAGGATATTTCTCTAGAAACAAAGTGCTGGTAGGTGCCATTCCTCTTCCCCCTCCCCGCCCCAAGCCCTAGATAGCTGGATGTTTGTGACAGGTAGCACTAACACTCTCCATCTACTTTGCTATAGCACTGTGTGCTCTTCCCCATCCAACCCAACTCAGCAGTCCTCCCTTCAAAGTGGCTCCTGTCCCACCATACCCACTTGGAGGATGCCACTCCAAAGTGACTCATGCCCTGGGGAGCGAGGAGAGAAGACCCTATAACAGCACATTTGCACTCCCTGCAGTTGAGCCTCATAGCTGGCTGGGCAAGAAGCAAGCCCTGCCCTTCAGTGCACCTGTAGCTGTATCTACACAGAGGGACTCATTGCAGACAGCTGGGCTCACTGCTGGCCCAATTCACCAAGCCTGTCGCTGCTTCAGACTGGCCTCAACCCTACCCAGGACACTCAGAGCAGGGAGAGGGGATTGTTGCGGCTGGCTGGGCTGAAGGCACCTGTGACTCAGCCACAATAGGGAGGCACACACAGCCCTCACTGAGGACACCCCTGGAATGCCTGGTTCTGGTAACCAGGGGGTGATTGCACTATAGGACACCACAGGACCTCTTTTGAAAACAAGGCCACTACTTTCAAGACCAGGGGACATAGCTGACTGTCCTACTACACTAAAAACAAACACAGAGACACAAAATGAGGAGACAGAGGAATATGTCCCAAATGAAATGAAAATGTGTGACTGATAAACGATTCAAAGAAATTATCACTGAGATACTCACTAGACTTGAGAAAAGAGCAGAGGATCTCAGTGAGACCTTCAACAAAGAGAAAATGTAGAAAGAAACAGTCAGAGCTGATGAATTTAGTAACTGAAATAAAAATACACTAAATGGAATCAACAGTAGATCAGAAGAACAGATCAGTGATATGGAAGGCAGTAATGGAAAACAAAACAACTCAGCTGAACAACAAAAAATGAGAATAGGTTAAGGGAACACTGTGGCATCATCAAGCATAGTAACATGCACATTATGGGGATCCCAGAAGGAGAAGAAGGGGCTGAAAACTTCCCTAACCTGGGGAAAGAAGCAACATCCAGGTCCAGGAAGAAGAACCCCTAACAAGATGACCCCATGGAGGTCCACACCAAGACACACAATAATTAAAATGGCAAAAAGTAATGATAAAAGGGAAGCCAAATAAGGCAATCAGCTGATTTTCAGCAGAAACTTTGCAGGCCACAGGGGAGTAGCATGCTATATTCAAAGTGCTAAAACAAAAAAACCTACAACCAAGAATACTCTACCCAGAAACTATATCATTCAAAACAGAAGGAGAGAAAGGTTTTCCTGACAAAAGTTAAAGGAGTTCATCCCAATAAATCAGACCTACAAGAAATGTTAAAGGGAATTCTTTAAAGGGAAAGAATAGACCATTCACTAGAAAAAAAAAAAATTATAAAAGGAGAAAAATTTTACAGGTAAAAGGCAAGCATAGAGTAAAGCCACTGTGGAGTTTAAAACACAAAGTAGTACAATCAAAATCTAGAAAAATTAGCCAAGGGAGACGGAGGTGGGAGTTAGTTTTAGTAGTTTTACAATGTGTTGAACTTAAGTGACCCTCAACTCAATATAGAACCCAATGGTAGCCACAAATCAGAAACCTGTGATATACACAAAAAAAGAAAGGAATCCAGCCATATCACTAAGGAAAACCATCAACCCACAAGGGAAGAGAGCAAGAGAAAAAGGAAAGCATGAAGAAGAAAATACAATTAACAAAATGGCAATAAGTACCTATCTATAATAATTACTTTAAATAAACTAAATACTCTTATCAAAAGACATATGGTAAATGAATAAGAAAATAATACCCATCTGTATGCTGCCTACAAGAGACTCACTTCACACATAATGACACATACAGACTGAAAGTGGAAGGATGAAAAAAGATAAACCATGCAAATGGAAGTGGAAGAAAAGAACAAAACTCAGGGTAGAAATACACATTGTTTTCAAGTGCACATGAAACATTCTCTGGTATACATGTTAGGCCATAAAACAAGTCTCACTGTATTTAAGAAGATTGAAATCATATCAAGCATATTTCCCAACTTAAATGGTATGAAACTATTACAAGAGAAAAATGGAAGAAAAAAAGCCAAATACGTGGAGGTTAAACAACATGCTACTAATTAACCAATGGGTCAGTGAAAAAAAAAGATGAAATCAAAAATTCGTGGAAACAAATGAAAAGACAATAGTCTAAAATCTTTGGGAATCAGCAAAAGCAGTTCTAAGAGGGAAATTTATAGTGCTATTAGGCCTACTTCAAGAAACAAGAAAAATATCATATTAAAGAATAAAGAACCTAACCTTGAACCTAAAGGAACCAGAATAAAAAGAACAAAGTCCAAAGCCAGTAGAAGGAAATAATAAAGATTAGAGCAGATATAAATGAAATTTTAAAAAAAAGATCAATGAAACCGAGACCTGGTTCTTTGGAAAGATAAACAAAACTGATAAATCTTTCGCCAGACTTAACAAGAAAAGAGAGAAGACTCAAAGTCAGAAATGAAGGAGGAGAAATAATATCACAGAAATACAAAGAATTATAAGAAAATGTTGAAAAATTATCTGCCAACAATTGGACAATCTAGAAGAAATGGGTAAATTCCCAGAAACATACAATTTTCCAAAACTAAATCAGGAAGAGAGAGAAAATCTGAGCAGACCAATTACTAGTAATGAAATTCAATCAGCAGTCAAAAACTTCCAACAAACAAAAATCAAGGACCAGATGGATTCACAGGTGAATTCTACAAAACATTTAAATAAGAGTTAATACCTATTCTCAGGAAGTAAAACTTCTAAATTCATCTATGAGGCCACCATTACCTTGATCCCAGAACCAGACAAAGACATTATGTAAAAAGAAAACTACGGGCCAATATCTCTGAGGAACACAGATGCAAAAATCCTTAACAAAAGAATAACAGAATTCAATGTACATTAAAAAAATCATTTAGCATGATGAAGTGGGATTTATTCCAGAGATGCAAGTGTGGTTCTATATTCACTAATCTATATGATATCACATAAACAAGAATAAAACAAACTCATCGCCATGGATACAGAAAAAGCATTCGACAAAATACAAGATGCATTCATGTTAAAACTTCTCAACAATGTGGGGTAAAGGGAACATACCTCACCATAATAAAAGCCATATATGACGAACCCACAACTGACATCATACTCAATAAGAAAAACTGAGAACTCTTCCTCTAAGACAAAAACAAGACAAGGATGTCCACTCTCACCACTTTTATTCAACATAATATCGGAAATTCTAGCTGCAGCAATCAGAAAAGAAAAAGAAATAAAAGACATCCAAATTGGTAAGGAAAAAGTAATACTGTCACTATTTGCAGATGACATGATACTATACGTAGAAAATGCTAGACTTCACCAAAAAACCATTGGAACTGATTAATTAATTCAGTGAAGTTTCAGGATACAAAATTAATATACAGAAATCTGTTGCATTTCTATACACTGATAATGAAGTAGCAGAAAGAGAAATTAAGAAAACAATCCCATTTGTAACTGCACCAAAAAGAGTAAAATACCATGGAGAAAAGACAATCTCTTCAATAAATGGTGTTGGGAAAAACTGGACAGCTACATGCAAAAGAATGAAACTGGACCACTTTCTTAAACCATACACAAAAATAAACTCAAAATGGATTAAAGACCTAAATGTGAGACCTGAAACCATAAAAATCCTAAAAGAAAACATAGGCAGTAATCTCTTGAACATTGCCCTTAGCAACATATTTATGTATAGGTCTCTTCAGGCGCAAGAAACAACAGCAAAAATACCCTATATTGGCACTTGACCAAAATGAAAAGCTTTTTCACAGTAAAGAAAACCAACAAAATAAAAAGGCAACCTAGTGAGTAGGAGAAGATACTTGTAAATGATGTATCTGCTAAGGGGTTAATATCTAAAATATATAAAGAGCTTATACAACTCAACACCAAAAATACAATGTAATAAAAAAAAAATGGGCGGAGGATCTGAAGAGACATTTTTCCAAAGAAGACATACAGATGGCCAACAGACATGTGAAAAGATGTTCAGCATCACTCATCATCAGGGAAGTGCAAATCAAAACCACAGTGAGATATCCCCTCACTCATTTTAGAATAGCTATCAAGAACGGACAGCAGTCAGTATCAAGAAACAAGAAATTATAACAAGTGTTGGCGAGGATGTAAAGAAAAGAGAACCCTCAAGCACTGCAGTGGGAATGTAAACTGCTAGAGCCACGGTGGAAAAGAGGATGGAGGTTCCTCAAAAAATTAAAATCAGAAATACCCTACAATCCAGTAATTCCACTACTGGGTATTTGCCCAAATACAAAAATCCTAAGTAAAAAAGGTATATGCACCCCTATGTTTATTGCAGCATTATTTACAATAGCCAAGGTATGCAAGAAACCCAAGTGTTCATAGATAGATGAATGGATAAAGAAGGATTATCCAGGGGCGCCTGGGTGGCTCAGTTGGTTGGGCGACTGCCTTCGGCTCAGGTCATGATCCTGGAGTCCCGGGATCGAGTCCCGCATCGGGCTCCCTGCTCGGCAGGGAGTCTGCTTCTCCCTCTGACCCTCCTCCCTCTCATGCTCTCTGTCTCTCATTCTCTCTCTCTCAAGTGAATAAATAAAATCTTTAAAAAAAAAAAAAAAAAAAGGATTATCCATTCATCATACACACACACACACACACAATGGAGTATTAGTCATTAAAAAGAATGAAATATTGCCATTTGCAACAACATGGATGGAGCTAGAGAGTATAATGCTAAGTGAAATGTCAAAGAAATACCATAAGATTTCACTCACATGTGGAATTTAAAAAACAAAACAAATGATCAAAGGACAAAGAGACAAACCAAGAAGCAGACTCTTAACTATAGAGGGCAAAGGGATAGTTACCAGAGGGGACGGAGGTGGGAGGGTGAGTGAAACCAGTGATGGGGATTAAGGAGTACACTTGTCATGATGAGCACTGGATGATATAAAGAAGTGCTGAATCACTATATTATACACCTGAAACTAATGTAACATTGTATATTAACTATATTGGAATTAAAAACTTGTTAAAAAAAAAAAAAAAAAAAAAAGAAAAAGATGTGGCATACACACACACACAGTGGAATATTACCCAGCCATATAAGGGAGTGAGATCTTGCCATTTGTGCCTACATGGATGGAGCTATAGGGTATTATGCTAAGTGAAATAAATCAGACTGAGAAAGACAAATACCACAGGATTTCACTTGTATGTGGAAGCTAACAAACACACAAAAAATAAACAGACTCTTAAAATACAGAGAACAACTGGTGGTGGCCGGAGCAGAGGTGGGTGAGGGATGGGCAAAAAAGATAAAGGGGAGGTACAGACTTCCAGTTATGAAATAAGGAAGTAGCAGAGATGAAAAGTACAGCTAGGGACTATCGTCCATAACGCTGTAATACCATTGCATGGTGACAGATGGGGACTGCAGTTACTGTGGTCAACACTGAGTAATATATAGAATCATTAAATCAATATATTGTATATCTCCAACTAATATAACATTGTTATGTATACTTCAATTAAGAAATGAATAATTTCCTACATGGCAATACAAATTGAATTTGGGGGGCTTTTTCCACACAGAAATCCTTTGCAACTGTACCAAACAAAAATCTGTAAATGAACACGTCACTTCGCGGAGTTTGGGCCCTAATCAGTCGTCATTAGGAAACAGACAAAGGTACATCCCCGGGAGAATTAAGTAATCCTTGGGCATTCCTACCTGTTAGTGCTCTGGTAGCGCCCTTTTCCTTTATTTCTGAATTCTCGGTAATTAACAAGTGTGTCACACCATGATACATGATGACACTGATTACCTCCGGTTTCTGCACAACCTGAGAAAGAAGAAAACCCAAGTTTAAATGAACAAGAGTTGTTTTTCGGAAATCAGGCAAGAATTTTGAAGTGGATACTCTTGCTTCTTAAGAAGTCCAAGTCCCGGGTGCCTGGGTGGCTCAGTTGGTTAAGCGACTGCCTTCGGCTCAGGTCATGATCCTGGAGTCCCTGGATCGAGTCCCGCATCGGGCTCCCTGCTCGGCAGGGAGCCTGCTTCTCCCTCTGACCCTCCCCCCTCTCATGTGCTCTCTCTCATTCTCTCTCTCTCAAATAAATAAATAAAATCTTTAAAAAAAAAAAAAAAAAAAAAAGAAGTCCAAGTCCCTTGACTCAAAGGCAGGCATTTCTCCACGAGGCAGATGGAGTCTCAGCTTACCCTATAGAACCATGGTAGGATTTCCTTGTAGTTCCTCTTTCCCCCAAATTTGGAACATGAGCTACACCCTGATAGAGAAAGGAAAAATAAGAGTGGGGGAGGGGAGTCTGAGGGATCCCCAGAAATAAGCAGTATTTCTTGAAGAAAAAATTCAAAATTCTATCAAGAAGGCTGGATCTCGGAAAAGAAATTTGGTTCGAGATGGTATTTAACAGGATCAAGATAATTGAGACTCAGTTGTTTCCCCAGAGCCTAGGAGGTATGTAGTGAAGGCAGGCTGTTCAAACAATGGCTTTGCTGATGAGTGGTCTCTGCCTCTCTCTCCTTCATGTAACTGACTTTTGTTATATCTTCCTCCTGAAAACATAGTGATCAGATATAATCATGACTAGTAATAATTACTGCTGACACATTTACAGTGCTTTCAAGCTCATATAGTTCCCCTCAAGGGAAACTTAAACCCTCAAGACAAACTGAGAGGTTGGCATCACTGAAATATCTATTGAACGGAGAACAGAGACGCTGAACTTGCCCACTGGAAATGCTAAAAGCAGAATGCAAATCTAGCTCCTTGGACTTCAGATCCTATGGCATGTCCAGGAGTCTCAACGGCAGAGTGAGGAGGGGACCATGTGAAGACTGCCATAAGATTATAAAGGACTTCATATTTCATGGTGGGGGGTGGTGCTCAGACTTGAGAAAGGAAGTGGACCTTCAAGAGGTCCCTGTAGGAATCCATTAAAGCAGTGTTCCTCTATGGAACCTTGAAGAACACCAAAATTTAAAGAGTCGATGGAGGAAAAGAAGCCTATGAACAAAGCCTATTCAATCCTACACATATATATGGTTATAATCCACTTGCATCTCAGAGAAGGTATCGAGTCTCCAGAAGAATTTTGCCTCAGGTAAAAGGCCTTAAGTTAATGTAACAAATCACCGTTTTTCACTATAGAGGAAGCATGCATTTGCCATTTTTTCCCAATGGGGATCAGTCTTTGGTATTAAACAGGAAAACCATATTCATGGTATATTTGTTTTAATCCATATATTTCTACTCTCCAGAATACAGACATATCTAAACTATAATAACATATCAATGTCACAGCCACTATAAAGTATGCGACACTATTCTAGACAATACAAGAAACACATCATCAACCCTTACCCTGCCATCGTAAATGCAGATTCCCTTTTCTGGCCGCATTCATCAGAGTGAGCGTGGGGGCCCACCTTTCCATTCCACAGCCCCAAGCACTGCTTACGCCCTTACATCCGGGCGTTGCCCCAGCATCTTTGTTAGTGGGATTGTCATTGTCGGAAGTTAGATAACCCCCCTTGGGAGAGAGAAAAAGAAGAGGGGAAAGAGCCAATCAGCTATTCGACTAAGAGTTAAATGGGCTGTGGTTCCCTTGTCTGCAAAATGATAGATACCAGGCATTTCCCATCACTGCAGGTTCCTACCACTGTTCACTTTGCTGAAAAGTGATAGCAAATGTTTGGTACGGGGCTGTTCACGAAATAGTCTACTCAAGGCCATGTATGTGTACTATCGTGTACATTAGCAAACGTTAGAATGTCTCCACATTTTATGGAATCCAACTGACCAACTGATTTATAACCTTGTTACATTTGTATTTTTTTTTTTTTTTAACAGAGAAAAGTCTTTGCCGGAAATGCAGTGAAAACTGCAAGACATGTACTGAATTCCACAACTGTACAGAATGTAGGGATGGGTTAAGGTAAGAGAGTGAAGGATCTTTTCAAGTCACACAGCCCAAGGAGCGTCTCAATATAAATAAAATATGTAAATAAATAATCCTCTTACCATCACCCTTGGTTTGACTCCCAAACACTTGATTGCTATTTGCATTATCTTTACCATTGTATGTGAAAAATTGAATGCCATCTTGGCTGACAGAGGCTTATAAACCAAATGAAATTCTCTTCAGGAAAGATGGCCCTGATACATGTAAATAAAAATGGCTATTTGAGAAGCTTTCTCAGTGCTTTTTGACCAGCGCAGTGCCCCTGTCAAGGATTACTGTGTAGGTAATACCAATGAATTATATTTATTCCTCCTGATTCATTCCTTTGATGGTCGGAAACTCTTCCCTTATCGTTATTATTTCTCTCCATATAGCCAGTCATTCTCTTATCTTAAGTACCTCAGGCTTGGTTCCATTATGCTCTGGTATGCTCGTAGATTTAACACCTGGAGATGTTTTTCTTGACTGGATGACTTGCTCATTGCTAAAGCCAGATAGCTGATAGATTCTGCAAAAGAACAAGACACAGCTCAAATGAACTAGGTAGCCTCCTGATATCCACAGAAAAGGTCAGACCATCCTCCGTTGGGTAAGGAGTTGGACCCTGAGTTTACAGAGAGCCACAAATCTGCAGCACTCAAATCTCTTTAAATATTGAGAACACCTCTGTTTCCACCTTTAATTGGAGAAGTGAACTCAACAGGCTCCAGGCAGGTGATTCTTCATGTTAATTAATATCAGAACATCGGAGCACATGGGTGGCTCAGTCAACTAAGCATCTGCCTTCAGCTCAGGTCATGACCTCAGGGTCCTGGGATTGAGCCAGGGGAGTCTGCTTCTCCCTCTCCCTCTGCCCCCCCCCCACTCATGCTCACTTGCTTGCTCTCTCTCTCTCTCTCAAATAAATAAAATCTTAATCTAAATGAAAATGATGTTCTGGGGTGCCTGGGTGGCTCAGTCGTTAAGCGTCTGCCTTCGGCTCAGGTCATGATCCCAGAGTCCTGGGATCGAGCCCCGCATCGGGCTCCCTGCTCCGCGGGAAGCCTGCTTCTCCCTCTCCCACTCCCCCTGCTTGTGTTCCCTCTCTTGCTGTGTCTCTCTCTGTCAAATAAATGGGTAAAATCTTTAAAATAATAATAATAATAATAAATGAAAATGATGTTCTAATATATTTTTTTATCTGTGGGTTTTTCATAAATGCATTCACTATGAATTTGCTTAAGCACCCTGCATCTCAAGACTTCCAGTCTTGATAAATATCAGTCTAGTCAGCCCCCTCATTCTTTTTGGACAAGGAGCAGATTGGGATAATAAAAAGAAGGGAGACAAGATAGATGTGGGCTCAAACCCTCTTCTATTAATCAGCTGTGGGATCCTGGTCAAGTCACTGAGCCACTCTGAACTTCAGTTTTGTCATCTATACAATGAGATAATAACCCCTACATTGCTGAATTATGAAAAGGATCAACTGTGATAACATTTAGAAAGTACTTATTCCAGTATCAGACACATAATTTGTCCATGAGAAATAAAAGATTATTTACGATATTTTCTATACAATTGGCCCTTGCACAACTCAGGGATTAGGGGCCGCAACCTCATACAGTTGAAAATTGCATATAACTTTTAACTCCGTAAGTTACTCTTAACTATGTAACTACCAATTACTACTGTTGACCGGAAATCTTACAAATAACAGTCAATTAACACATTTTGTGTTATATGTATTCTATACTGTATTCTTACAATAAAGTAAACCTAGAGAAGAGAAAATGTTAGGAAAATTATAAAGAAAATACATGTAGAGTACTGTATTTTATTTATCGAAAAAAATCCACTTAGAAGTGGGCTCATGCAGTTCAAACCCATGTTGTTGAAGAGTTAAGTCAACTGTGTTTGTTAGGGAACATTTCACAGAGTACGTTAACCAGCACTCTCCAAAAGAAATATGAGAGCCCTATATGTTCATTTTATTTTAAACATGCCAGTAGCCACATTAAAGGAAGTAAAAAGATATGGGTAGAATTTAAAAAAATATTAACCAAATATATCCAAAATATTTTCGTTTCAAAATATAATCAATATAAAAGACCTAGCAAGATGTTTTACATTCTTTTTTGTTGTTACACCAAGTCTTCGAAATCTGGTGTACATTTTAGCCCAGAAAGCACATTGCACATCTCAACTTGGACAGTAATCTTTTGAGAAATACTTGATCTGTACTTGCATTTTACAAAATTTAGTCGAAGTAGATTTTATATAGCCAGGTTGGTTCTAAACTTACTCAGCATTTTGCCAGTAAAGGGCCAATTTGTAAAATTTAGACTGAAGTTCAAACTAAAATTTAAAATTCCATTCCTGGGCCACACTAACCACATTTTAAGTGCTCGGGAGCCACGGGGGCTGAACCATGTGGGACAGCACAGTTCCAACCCAGCCAACTGATCACAGACAGAACCCAGGTGTCCACCGTACCAGGTGTGTTAGCCACGCCACCACTCTATTTTGGAAGCAGCAGAAGGCTTCAGGGTGCACACAGTGCCTGCTCCCTGTTGCACGACCCACTTACGTTCATTGCCTCCTCACACAGCTCAGCCTCGGTCTCATGCTCAACACATGCCAACCTCAGAAGGAATGCCCTGTACTAGAAAAATGAGGCAGTTTCTTTTTATTTTAACTCATAATAGGACCACCAAAAACTTTCCTCCCACAAAAGGATCCATTTGATGCAATGTCCTTTTTTCCAGTTCTAAGGAAAGGGAAGGGATTTTCTTTTATTGGCTTTTTAAATGACATCGCTCCCTGGCCACTCAAGTCTGTGAATGGAATACACCTTCAGTTAAGCTGCCGTCTGTCTCCTTGAGACTGCTTACCTTTTCCTTAGAGGCTTTGAGGGTTGACCGGTTTGCCTCAAGAGACCTATACATTTTTAAAGAGTGGCTAAGAACAAGAGAAATACATACACGTAAAATACTGGAAGGAAGTGGATTACAACGTTAACAGGACTGTTTGGGATCCGTTTTTATCTGTTTTTGTTCTTTCCAATAGGGAAAAATAAATTTTACTTTTCCAAGTTAGTGTGATCAAATACAAAGCACAGTCAACTAAGATGTGACTTGGAGCAATATAAAGAGTCTAAGAGAATAAAAACCATTTGACCCTGTTGCTTAGAGACCCATCTTGTAGTATCTTCTACTTGGTGACATAGGATTACAGGTGCTAATCTATTGTTCCAATAGTGAGCAGTATTTGTAGATTAAAGGTCCTAAATTCTGTGGGGTTTAAGAATTGTTTTATACACTATGAAAGCTATCATAATTGATAGATATTAGAAAGGAGAGGGCGCCTGGGTGGCTCAGTCATTAAACGTCTGCCTTCGGCTCAGGTCATGATCCCAGGGTCCTGGGATTGAGCCCCACATCGGGCTCCCTGCTCAGCAGGAAGCCTGCTTCTCCCTCTCCCACTCCCCCTGGCTTGTGTTCCTGCTCTCGCTATCTCTCTCTCTAATAAATAAATAAAATCTTTAAAAAAAAAAAAAAAAGAAAAGAAAAAATATGCATTCCTCATTCAACATTCTGGCAACTATAATAGATACCAAGAGTGCCAAATAGAGAAAGTATGGTAGAGAGAACACCTGGAAACAATCATATAATTAAGAAAAGTTGGGGTGTTTGGGGAATCAGCTGTATAGGCAGGTCATTTTATGAAATTATTCATTAGCATTTAAAATAAATCAGGAAATAGAGGCAACTGTGTGGTTCTGATGGGAACCAGTAGAACTAAAACCAGAAATAAGAACAAAAGGACGTACTCCCGGGAGTGTGGGCGGGCCAGAGATCACCGTGCCCTTTATTCAGTTGTAACTCGTTACCCTGTGTTCCTACTACATTTTATAATTACAAAACAACTCTTAAATTTATTATGTCGTAGGGCTGGTTATCAGAGTTGTCAGACGTATTGTTAGGTCATGAGTTTTGTCAGTAAGATACTTTCAGGAACACCTGGGTGGGTAAGGTGCAGAGCGAAGGTCCACGAAGCTTGCAGCACGCATACAGCTACAGACATGATCATAGGGGCAGAGAAGCAGGATAGGCATCGGGGAAGGAAAAAAGAAGGGGTACGGGACGATTTCCCCCCGCTTTGAAGCTTTGCCAAACCACGGGTCTCTGGGAGACGCTCTATTTGTTGCGCATGGAGCTGGGGAGCTATGACCTCTTTGCCTTGATCACAGCATCTGTGTTTCTGTCTTCAGCCTGCAGGGATCCCGCTGCTCCATCACCTGTGAGGACGGGCAGTACTTCAATGGCCAGGACTGTCAGCCCTGTCACCGCTTCTGTGCCACCTGCGCTGGTACCTTGTCCCCCAGTCCTACTGTCTATTCTCTGGCTCTGGTTTGCTGGTTGTTGACTTGTGGTTAGCCATCACTCCTCCAGACGCCCCGGAGATGGTTAAAGTAAATGCTGGAGAAACCTCATTCTCTTCCCGCACTCCTGCATGGATTCTCAGAGAAAGTCAGCCATGGGAATTCTTGTCCCTATGGCGACACTGAAACATCCCAATGAGATCCCCTCCTCTTTCCAAAGAGATGTGATGGTTTTGGCAAATGGGTTCAATTTAAAATGGGGGCGGTTTTTTTTCCCCACAGAATGTAAGAGAAAGCACAAATATGAAATTGTGACTCTTAATATGACAACCTATTCATGCCCTTTTCACCAACTACGCAAGAAGCAGCCCATCGTGCAAGCTCTTCTGAGATTTTGTTTCTGTTTCCCGCATTTGTCTTGCTTTCAGGGCCGGGCGCTGACGGGTGTATTAACTGCACGGAAGGCTACTTCATGGAGGATGGAAGATGCGTGCAGAGCTGCAGTCTCAGCTACTACTTTGACCACTCTTCAGAGAATGGATACAAATCCTGCAAAAAGTAAGTGGATCCACCCCTCCAGCCGTAGCTCGTGATCACTGGCTTCCATATTTGACTGCCTCCATAAAACAAAACAATTATTAATGATGACCTATGTTTCCAAATCAGAAAGCTGAAAACAGAAACCTGCCCTGCTGCTTTCACCCAACTTCTCTTGAATACTTTTTTGTTTTTGTCTCAGGAGCACTTGAAAACCTTGAAAGTAGTATTTCAGTTTCAAGTACAATGCGTTCTCCCATTTAAAATCAGTCTACCCGCTGGGCTTTCTTTAATGCTGTTAAAGGTAGCAATTATGGTAAGAAGAGTTTTCTGTGTCGTCTTCAAAGGGGGAATTAAGTTTCAAACGTCCTTAAGAGGCTGATAGCAAACATCTTTTCTTGCGCCTCATGTGTGAAAGCATGAACTGTACATTTTCCCCATAGATGTGATGCTACCTGTTTGACATGCAATGGTCCGGGGTTCAAGAACTGCACGAGCTGCCTCAGCGGCTATCTCTTAGACTTAGGGACGTGTCAGATCGGCGCCATCTGCAAGGACGGTGAGTACAAACTCTTCATTTTGATCCTCTGAACACAGGGTCCTCTTTTTATGTTGAGATCAAATCTATTTCCACATAAACTATCAAGCCTGAGTCAGATAGAACATGCCCAATATCTCGTTGGCATTCATTCATCTTGAACTCACACCCTCAATGGGTTTTGGTTTGGGTTTATTTTTTTTTTAGTTAAAAGAAGAAGTAAACCACCTATGGTTCCATTGACCAAGATGGCACCAGTTATGTTTTTTTTAACTTTAGAGTTTTGGGTTCACAGCAAAATTAAGCAGAAAGTACAGAGAGATCCTATATATGCCAACTGCCGCCCCGCGAAACACACACACACACACACACACACACCTCCCCCCTGCCAATTAGCCTCCTACACCAGACTAGTTACATTTGTTATAATCAGCGAACCTTCACTGACACACCATTATCACCCAAACCCATGGTTCACATTAGGGTTCCCTCTTGGTGGGTGGTATACATTCTAGGAGTTTGAATGAATGAATGAATGAATGGGGATACGTATCCACCATTGTAATAATCATACAGGACACTTTCACTGCCCTAAAAATCCTCTGTGCTCTTCCCTTCCTCCCTCCCTCCCCCTAGCCCCAGAACCTAATTTTTTTTACTGTCTTCATAGATTTACCTTTTCCAGAATGTCATATACTTGGAATAGAATAGGCAACCTTTTCCAATTAGTTTTTTCATGTGTTTCTTTCCCATCTTTTGCCGTCTGTACTTTTGCCCAGATTTTTTAAATACCATGTACATGGAGGTTTGTATCCTGCTTTTTGTACTAAACATTAGACATAAACATCATCCTATGTTTACAAAGTCCTCAGAAACTTCATTTTTAATTACAGCCTAAAATTCTATCATGTGAAGATGCCAGTTTATTGCCACTTGTTTTATTTAGATTATTTAAATTTTTGGTAAGTAAATTGTAATCAGATGCTACCTGAATCTTTCATTAAACCTGAGAGGCAAGGAATTAATGATAGACCTAAGTGTAGAACTTACGACTACTAAATGTTGGTCCATTTTTCTTTTCTTCGCACACATGGTTCTCAACCAAAATGCCAGGACCGCACACTTTCTCCAAGGATTCATGGTAAATTGGTCTTGGGGTGCTATCTAAGCATGGATATTTTTAGAAACTTCTCAAGTGTTTCTAATGTGCAGCCAGATTTGGGAATCTCTGCCTTACTCCATTCCCCCTGACAACTTGGCAAATGCCAAGTTCTCCCAGTTTTCTAGCCTCAGCTTCCCCATTTATAAATGAATGAAATTAAATTATTCCAACTTTAACATGTTGTGAATTTTGACTCTCGGTATAATTCACACAGAGGGAGCCCTAAAATTTGAGCCTAAACTTTATGCAGACATGCATCTCAGTGACCTAGAAAGAAATCATTTCGAACCATTGTTATTTTTAAATATCTTCGGACTGTTATGAAAACAGAATAATAAAAAAGTGCACTTGGAACAGTCTTCCTGGACAAGGGACTTCCCTTGGTTTATTCTCTGCCTTCCTTGGAATGGGCCCTCTCCTAGAAATTTCACAAGAGGTAGAACAGTGCTTTGGTTGTGAGAATATGGATTCAGGAATCAGAATACTGTTGTTCCTTTCTGGGCTCCAGGTCTTGGGCAGGTGATAAACTTCTCTGGGTCTCACTTCCCTCATCTGTAAAAATGAGGAGGCTAATACCATTGACCTTGTATGGTTATTCTAAAACTTCCTATGAGGAATTTCAAAAAGACATCCGAAAGAACAGGGCACATGATGACATGTGTAGAGCATCATCTATGGTCTCATTTCCACAGCACATCATAGGTGACTTTGCATCTTCATGGCTACTTGGCTGTAGGATTGGTTTAGCAGGGATGTGCCAGACCCACTCAGGCTCTGTGTTCTCACCACACAACACGGGGATGGAGGGTTGGGGTGATGGCACTCCAGGGACCATGTAAGTATCACTTTTTACTTAAAAACATGGTTCCCCCATAGCTGGATCTGACCATAATTTTTAAGCTGGTGACAGGAAACAGAGGAAGATTTTCTAGACTCAGAAGATCCACAGTCACTTGAAATTTCACCCACAGCACTTGGTGCCAGGCTTGGCCATGTTTGTGATGCTTTAACTGCCTTCTCTAAACCATGGTAAACTTGGGATAAGTTATGCCAGATGGCACACTTTGGTAGAAATGGGGTGTCCAGAATTGTGGGCAAGAGTAGAAAATGAAGAATCGTGATTTGTAATAAGCCCACCTTAGGTCAGCTAAATAATAAGATCACGGATGGCTCCACCAGGCTTTTCAAATCACATATTGATTGCATTTATGCGTTTGTGATTTATTCTTTCAACTGTCATATTTCAATGATTCTAAGACATACTTTTTTTATATTTTAATATCCCTGAAGTCAGATGCATCTTATAATTTATGGCAGCTTACAACCACTTCTGTCCAATAGGTTGATGCGACATAGTTGTCATTGCCTGTGACTTTGTCACAGAGTTAGACACATGGTTACCACTTCCTGTGTTGAATTTAACTGTAGTTGGAAATGGCTGCAAAAACTAATTGTTTAATATTCAAAGGAAGAGTTTTTGTATAAGCACAGAAACAAAACAGCCTGTTATATAACTAATATTTAACTAATATTTCCAAATAAGCATAAAATTAATATTCTAATTAAGGAGACTCTTGGGTCACCATGTAATAAGATGCATGAAGCATGTTTTTTCTTAATACTTAAAATAATGGTGCATCTTAAATCCAGTGTCTTGGACTCAATGAAATATAGTATAAATGACTATATACTCTCTGCTCTAGGTAATTCTGAGAAGACAAATTCCTTGCTTATATTATTATTGATTTCTAATTCTTTTTTCGAATCCTTTTTTTCCCTTTCATAAATGGACATCAATCCCATTCACCACTGGACCGCAATCTCTCTCCTTGAAAAAAACAATGCTGTTGACTGAAATCCCTTTGGCTGGACCCAAATTCCTCCTTGTTGACTGCTCCTCATTGAGCTCTTCCAATCCCCCCATCTGCCTCTCTGGCCAATCAAAACCTTCTTCCGCGTGTACATCATGCTGCTCTCGTCCTCAACTCCCCCCTCTGTCTTGCTGACTTCCTGGAAAAGCAACGGAAGAGTCCTGGGCGGAAGGAGGCTTCTGTATGCTAGTGAAAAAGAACAATCTGTGCCAGAGGAAGGTTCTTCAACAACTTTGCTGCAAAACATGTACATTCCAAGGCTGAGCGCCCATCTTAGATTTCTCTGTTCCTGTAGACTTATAGATTACTCCATATTATTATTAAAAAGAAAAAAAAAAGCAAAAAAAAAAAAAGCAAGCCACCTCTCTCTTTTTTGCTCTCTTTTTCTCTCTCTCTCAAATTTGTGCAGGGAGATGGTGAACTGTTTTGTCAGAACTTAAATGGAAAAAAAAAAAATAAACCTACAACAAGCCTACCTTTTATAACTGGGTGTTTAGTGCTAAACAGCCAGAACCACAGAGACAGTATTGTATGACCAAAGCATTTGATGCCAAAATTTGACGTTAAAGTAATGATTTGATTTCCTGCCCTGGTTTTGAAGGTCCATTTTTTTCCCCTTTGCATTTACTTGCTTGTTTCCCCTTTGAGACGCCTAAAAATACCTTTTGAAAACATCACAAGAGCAGACATAGGTCAAAATCAAAGAGAAAGCTCTTGCATCTGTCATTTTTCATGCTTGAGTCCACCGTTGGGGGAAATGGCAGAAAAGTGGACCTAAGGGCATTAAGAACATCCCGCAGAGTTGTATTCAGTGTCGTTTGTCTTAGTTTTTCACAGTTGAACATTGATCCTTTCCACACATAATTTACTTCATGCATTATGTGCTGGTTTGGCATTATACTCACTTGATAAGTCTGCTCCACTGGTTTCATCAGATAGACTTGCTGCTACTGGCTTTGGCTTTGCAGATTGGGTTATTTTACACACAGCTGGTCAAATGGGATCACGCTGCATAGTCAAATTGGTGACCGACAGAATGCAAAGTTACACAAAATAGCTGGGACTGATCCAGCTCCCCTGAAATCTGGAATGTTCACTTTGTAGACCCTGCATGATCTCCTGGTGCTATATGGCCATTATCCCCATAGCATTTTTTTTTTTAAAGGCCATCAGAAATTCTATTTGTTGTGATGGGAAGCATTTTGGATATGATGCGGGAAATTTCTTCCTGGAGTCAAAAGTTTCTAAAAGGTCCTGTATTTTTTAAGAAATGGAATTATTTAAATAATATTTAAGCTCGTGCCCAAGTTGGCCGGGCAACATTTTTCAATGGTGCTTATTAGAAGTTTTATCATTTTGTCATTTTCAGAAAATAAAACTGGAAATGGAAGATGGGTGGCATGATTGTACCCTCCTGGTTCTGTTATTTCCCATTCCTCTGTCCCTCTATAACCGTGCTATGATACATCTGTCCACTGGATGTCAATGAGATCGTCTGTTTTCTTGGAATTATCCTCACCGGTTTTCTACGACTCTTAACTACATCCTGGAACCTAACAGACTGAATTATGTGAAAACTATTTTGAGTCAGTGGTTAGAAATGATGCCCAATAGATCTTTTTACCAGTTCTGAGTTTCTCTATTTAGGGGAGGATAGACTCATATCAAGTTTCTTCATTTTTCATATCAAAGCTCCATTGGTGACCTCATTTGCTTTGGGAGTGACCAGCCACATCAAGTAGACTTGATGCTTTGAGAGCCTCACTTCCAAGATGTCACTGGCCTCACAGCTGAGAACAGGGATGATATCAATATAGATTATTTGGGAGAAGGAGCTGGGACGTGGCCCACTCAGACAACAAGCTAGGAAAAAGCCCACCTTGAAAATATTCATTCCTAGACATCAAAGTTAATGTCTGACCTAAGGTGAATAATTACAGTCTAATGACCCTCTTTAATAGCATTGTAGTAATATTGAGTCACATAATGATTCATAAGTAACTAGGGACTCAACTGATTTTGCTCAGCAACTTTCATTTTCCTAACAGTGCAGGTCCTCCTGATCTGAGGAAAGTAAGTTAATCCAGGGGACGGCAGATAGAGTCTCACATTTAAAGGCACAATCTCTAAATGGACAAATGTAAGCGCAAGCCTAAAGCAAGGTCAAGCAGATGGCAAAACCAGATTTGCCTGCAAAGGAATCCATTTGACTGAACCAGCCCGTACTATTAGAGGCACAAAGTTACTATGATAGGAAAGATAAAAATGGTATCTGTGTTCTTAGACAAATAACCATCAATATGACAGCCAAATTCACTGGGGTCCACCAATGTGTGTTCCATTTCCCACTGACCATGCAAGCGCACATCATGGAAATACTGGTTTAACTACTCGTGTGTTACTGCCTCGTTCATCTACAGAATATTATTAACTAGGACATAATGCTTTCAAAGTTTAAGTTAATGTTATATATTATGTATAAATATATATATTCATAATGAGATCTATGTAATGGATAGTACAAAGTTTGGAGAATTAACAAATGCTCTAACCTTCTAGAGACAAAAGTCCTATCTTCTGTTTTCTTTTGTCTTTATTTTTAACTAGTGATCCACTGTTAAATCCAAATCCACTTTTACTGAAAAATACTGTACATGTGTAAAATGTTCAGTTGTTTTTTTGTAAAATATAGTAGAATGGTTGTAATTGATACTGGCCAAAAGCAATGTTATTCCATATTTTATTTTTTCTATTAAATTAACCTAAGTTCCTGTTTATCTGATCTGTTCATACCCCCGTGGAAATATCTCTGAAAGGGTGAGAGAAGGGGAACCTTCTGTTTCCACCTAGAAGCTGAATACGAAGGAAAGGATGGAAGTGAATAGAGCATCTGAATTAAGTTGGAAAGGAAAGGGTGAGCAGAGGAAGAAGTTGTAAAGGAGAGACAAAGTAACAACAGTATGAGAAAGGAAGAGTTTAGACTTGGTCCTGAACGAAGCTTATATCCCATTTTTAGAAAGCAAGTGGAAAAAAAAAAAAGTCTGTAAAAGCTTGGCACACTGGTTAGCAAGTTGTGCAGATGCCGGCACCAGGGTCTGGGCCATCTGGGCTCTTTCCCTGGGCTTCCCCTGGGACACGGACAAGTGCACACTCACTAGCGGGTGTATGGAGGGGTGGGGACCGAGGGACTGTGCATGAGCTGGTGGGGGGTGGTGAAAGCTGTTGAAAGGGGAGAAGACTTTGTTCAATTTGCTGATGTCCTGTGTAAAATTGACAGTGGCTGTAGCCCCGGGTGCCTAGAAGGTAACTTTGTCTAAACTAAATCTCTAGTACATGCCACAGTGGGGGGACTGTGTAGTTGGCAAAGACCCACCATGGATTATAGATCTCCGTGAACCCTGCGTGAGATGCAGGCACTAGTTCTGAAGGTTCAACGCCCTGCCTTTTGGGAAGAGAAATGAGAAATCAGTGAGAGCAACATCCAAATTGAACTCCAGTTAGGTTTAAAGATCTAGGGATACAAAATGGTGTAAACGAGTGCCTCCACTGTCATGAAATCCTATTATGAGGATTGGGTGGGGGGGACTAATTTTATTGAGCACTTACTATGTACCGCACAATGTGGGAATATAGAGTATACGCATACTAATGTAAATTCTCCTAATTCTCACAAAAAATTCTAAAGCAGAAGTACGCTCTGTTTACAAATTATCATTACATTACCTTCTGTTTACAAACAAGAATGATGAAGCAGATGGGCTTGAAATAGATTGACTGGGATTACATAACCAGACAGAATAATAAAAATAAGGTTTAACAGTAAGACAATTAACATTAGCGAATTCTAAATCTCAAATGAATCGGACACTAAGTTGTTAGGTTCAGACCAGCAGAAATTCCTTTGAATTGAACTGGTCAAGGCAAGTTTCCTAGAGTAAGTGGAACTAGGATTGGTTCTGGAGCTAAGGGGCTGAGGCTTAACTAAGTAGATGGGACAAGAGCAGGAGGAACATTACCAGCGAACTTGCTAAAGAAGAGATGGTTTAGGGAAGTAAGTCAATTGTTTTAATGGTTTAATCTAATTGCTACAAAGAACAGTGATGCAACATTTAATGGATTAGTCAGGAAGGATCTACAAAAGATGAGTAGTGTGCCCATCCTCAGCCCCCACACCTGTGGCAGACCTTGCTAATCACCAGTGTCCAACTGTGGATGGATCAGATTTGCCTCACTTTTCACCCCAGTGTTAGGGGCTTCTCATCATGCTGCTGATCGCTTCTATCGGACTCCCTGTTTTCCACTCAACACTCTACTCTTCATTTTGAGGAACCTTCCAACTGTGTGCAAGTGAATATCAGGCAGTGAAAATATAAGTAGGCATGTATTCTTAACTCTTTTCATATCACCCTTCAGCTTCATGCAAAGAGAAATGACAGACAGCAGCTTGATGAATTTGGAGAAAATTGGACGCAACGTTAAACTATGGCCTGGCCAGCTCAACACTCCTTCCTTCCATCCTCTAACACAAAATAGTAGCGGGAACTCAAAGGCCAGCTGCAGCTTGACCTCACCTGGCCCAAGCTGGGCCCTGGGCCCCACATCAGTATGTGTCAGTGACAGAAAGTATAAACCTGCTTCTGGGTGACGGCCATGTCCAAATGTTATTTTTGTTGCAAACCCATAAAATCTGAAGTTCTCAGTAGAATACTTTGGAGCCATTGACAAAATTGAGCAGGGCATAGCCACGCTGGACTTAATGTCGCTGTGGCTCATTGGAGACACTTGGCATACAGGTGGGGCTGTAATGCATATAATCATGTCTCCTCTTCATCGTGAGAGGTGAATACCTGACTGAGAGTCAGTTCTTGGGCAAGAAGGATGCAGTTGGGCAGCATCACAAAGTCTCAGAGGGCCAGTCTGGGACCTGGCAATGCCGGCAGCTCTTTCCACTCTAACTGCAAAGGACTTAGAAGGATGTTTGTCTTATTACTGAAGCATTTTCTTGCAAGGTCTCCTCTCTACATGAGACAATTTGGGGGGGGGGGGGGGGCAAATGTTGCTTTTTCAAAGCCAGATATCAGGCAACAAAAGATATGTTGCCTCCCCGCTTTGAAAAATTCCCAGAAACATTTCCTGAGGCTGAAAGTGTATGATCTTTTTTTTCTTATTTTAGGAAATAATACATGATTTTAAGAATCTACTATTTTAAGGAGGACCGAGTTTTACTAAAGTGGCTTTCATTTGGCCCACAGAAACTCAGAGGCCTATGGAGATTAACTTCCTGTTGCAAGATTCACAGCTAGCAAAGGGTATGGTTGGGAATGGAGCCCACAACATCAACCTTCTACACAAAACTGCCTCCTTTTGAAGAATGCCGGCGGGGGTAGGGGGAAACAAGTGCATATTACACATGCTGCAAGACAGGGGTTATGAGTCCTTTCTTAACTGCAGGTAGAAGACACAAGATCGCTAGACTTGGCTTTTTCTCTTTATAAGCTCAGCTTAATTGTTTCCATGAACAGTAAGTCCCTGTCATATACAGGCTCTGAGGTCCTTCTTGCCCTCTACAAGCTGATAGTTTAATAGGGGGCACAGACACATGATTGCAATATGAAGCTATTTAAGTGCCTTTAAAAGGGCATAAAAAGATCATGGGGCAGTTTAGTTGAGCAAGTGCACTTTCCCAATTAAGTGCTAAACGTTCCCTACTCTTGCACTAGGAGCTTTCTAAGGGCTTCCAAAAATAGCGTGCTCCATTAAAAATACCGTTACCTCTGAAATGTGCAAAATCAGATGGTATTTTAATTAAACATCTACAAAATGCAACATGTCAAACTAGTCAATTGCAACTCAGCTCTTCAGGAACCACATATAATTAAATTTAATGTAGGATAAAGGTGAATTTTAATATGTATGACATGATGTAGGACCTACAGAGCCAGGGAACCTAGGATCTGTTGGGATCTTAATATAACTCTGCAAAGGAGGTAGAAATTCACTATTCATGTTGGGGGTGGGCAATTTATACATACACACACACACTCTATATACACATATTCCTGATCTCTTCCCTCAAGATTTCTACCTATAGTTCCAAATAGCTACGGGACATTTCCCTTCAGATAGCTAACAGGCATCTCAAAATTAACATGTCCAAAACAGATTTCAGACTGCTCAATCCGCCAAATGTTATCTCCAAATATCTCCCACCCCACGAATGGCATTACAACCCAGCCACCCAGTTGCTCAAATCCAAAACCTAGTAATTCTTCTTTTTTTTGCCCCCAAATCCAATCCATTAGCCAAGTCCCATTAACCGCACCTACACAATAAATCTGTAAATGGTCCACAGTTGCAATTCTGGGTCATCCTCTCTCTCTAGGGCTACTGCAGAAGCCTCCCAACTGGGCTTCCTTCTTCTCTCCCCTTTTTTTTTCTGTCCTGTCCCATCCACTCTCCACAGGGACAACAGAGCGCTATAACCAACACAAAATCAGATTTCTCCCCTTTCTTCCTATTTGCTCAGGATCAAGTCTGAACTCCTTACCTGAGATTTTCCTCATCTCTTCTCATGCCCCTTCTCCCTTGCTAATCTTACTCCAGTCTTAACTTCCTTTTTGTTCACCTCAAAGAAAATCAACATGTTTATGCATCAAGACCCCTGCTCTTCACATGGCTGGTTTCTCCTCATCCAGCAGGTCTTAGTTCAAAAATAGCTCCCTCGGAAAGTAGCTCCCTCCACCTCTCATCCCACACCTGCACACCTTTTCTGGTCTTTTCATAGCACTTTCACAACATGACATTCTATGGTTCATTTACTTGTTTACTGTCAGTCTCTCCCACTAGAACATCAGCACCGTGAAAGCTGGGGCTTTGTCTGTCTTACTCACAGCTCTAGCTGGTATGTGTAGCACAGTGCCTTGCTTGATAAGTGTTTGCAGAATGAATGAATAAAAAGGCTTAAGTGAGAAATGACATTTGACCTGAGTCTTGGAGGATAAGCAGGAATTTGTAAGTCAATGAAGGCGAGGATGTTGAAGAAGGATTCTCTGGAGAGAGAACAGGTTCAAGGGCACAAAACCATGAAAGGGTCTGTGAACAGAGATGGCAATGAGTGGGCAGGGTCGGCAGCTGGAGGGAGGGGATAGAAAGATCACAGAGGTCAACTTATAAAAGCCATGGATGCGCTATTGCCCTCCTTCAATCTCCTTGACAGAGTCATCAGCCTTCTTTCCAGAGAGGCTAAATGACTTACTCAAGGACCCCGTCAAGTCAACTCGTGGCCTCCTGCCAACATATTTGGAAAGCATTCATTCAGACAAAATGCTAAGGAAATCATATTTGCTTCAGTCCCTAGAGGACTAGCTACATTGAGCCAGCTAAATAAAAGGACAGGGGACTAAGCAGAGCTCAGATGTCAGAATAGCTCACATGAAAGGAGGCAGCCCATAGTTTCTTTTCACTGTGATGCCTGTGCCCAGAGCAACAGATTTGGCATGGTTTGCAAGACTGTACTTGGGGACAAGGGCCTGCTCAGAATCCTCTTTTCCTTCTAAGAAAAAAACAAAACAAAACAAAAACAAAAAACTTTGCCCTCTAAATTTTCATTACCAGAGAAGAGCAAAAGGAAAGAAAGCGATGTCCTAGCACCTTTCTTCCCTAATGATGAAAAGAACTCCAATAACTTCCACATATGGAGTACTTCCTATGTGCTAAGTTCTGTGCTGAATGCTTTCTATGGGTTATTCCACTAATTACTACCAATAGCCTGATTTTCTTCTCTTTTTACAAGTAGAAAAGCAGATGAGGTAAATGCCTAAGGCACCCCATTGATAAATGGAAGATCTGGGATTAATTTAAACCCAGACAATCCAATATCAGAGTCTCCAGGAAAAATACAAGAGCCAAAGAAGATGTCTGTCAAAACCCCCTTCAGGTTATGGCCATGGAGCTTACATGAGGATTATATATTTTCATTGGTGATGTCTGGTTCAGGGACCCTGCTGTCTCCTGTGAATAGAGCAACATTCTACCCAAGACTATACACATGGTCACATAGCACTTTGTGTGACCCAAGCCAGGAGTGGATATCAATATCATCATGAGAATTAGTAGCAACCAGTGGGCCATGTGGGCAAAAGAAATCAGAATGGACCTAAGGGAAATGAGGCAGAGGCTGTTAAGAAATGAGGATGTGATGCCTCCTTTCATGCTAATTTTTCTCTGTCTGGGAAGCCATCATTTGCATTTTCTAGCCCCAGATGAAATGAGAAATAGAATGGAGATATGGGGAACACAGTGAAACATTGCAATGCTAAAGTCATCACATAATACAAATTCCATGAGCTCCTCTGACAAATCTGGTAAAACAAATTCCTTCCAGGTGGTATTACACAAGACTTTCTTGCCACCTGACTCATAACTGTTATAACACCTGAACTAGTCAGAAAATGTAAACTTTTTGTTATGTATAAGAAAATGATCTGTAATGGACTTGTGTCATGAGAAGAGCCACAAACATGACAGAAACCAGGAATTATCTTGACCATCTCTCCCCACCCCCACATCTGTCCCATCAGCAAGTCAAGACAACTCTACCTCCAAAATATGTTTCAGATTCATTTTCTGCCCTTCACTTCTACTGCCCCCAACCTAATCAAGCTACTTCTAGGTGAAGCTACTTCTCACCTGGACTATTGCAAAACTTTCTTTCTAGCCTCATCTAATGCACCTCTTGTGTCCACACTCCCCATGTTCCTACTTTCTTCTAATCTATTCCACACAGCAGCCAGAGTGCTCTGTTTAAAACTTCAAAGCTCACATGAGACTCTACTGTTTAAAACCCTCCCACGGCTTCCCATTCCACCTTGGATAAAGGTGAAATACCTTCCTTTGGCCATCAAGGCCATGGTCAATCTGAGCCACCCCACTTCTCTAAACTCTTCTCATGCCATTCTCTCCCTCCCATCATATTTTCCAGCCACACTGACTTTCCCTGATTTTTCTTTTCTGCTTTGTTGCCTTAGAACTTTCCGACATGCCATTCCCCCTACTTTAATGCTATCCCATTCCTAATCATCTATACCTGGCTAACATTTATTTATTATCTGGGCCTCAATTTAAAATGTCACTTCTTCATCTTCTGAAGATCTCCTTATTATAAGCTCTAACGGAAGCCTCTACTCTACTTTCATATCAATTACCCATATCTACTTAATTGTAGGAGTATTTGAGATATGTAAGGCTCACTACAAAGTTTGTTCTATGGGGGGCAACGTCTGTAAATGTCTTACAGCACATAAAGCTAGCAGAATGTCTATCATCGGGTCAGTATTTGATAACTCTTTGGTCAACAGATGAATAAGCCAAGAATAAGTAAATAGGAGAATAACTAAGTAAACGACAAGGGAGGAAATAGCCCCGGCCCAGACACTGAAACAACCAAGTCCTAACTGTGATTCTGAATTACATCAGTGTAGCTCTCTCTGCGTCTGTACCTCAGTTTTTCCCATCTTCAGCATCATCCCTGTGAACCGTTCCGGCCCTTCTATGCAATGTGAAAGGGAAATCCCAGGAGATTTCATGGAGATTCTGTCACTGACCCTACAACACATGGGAACACCTCAGGCACACACTCAATAAAGCTAATGCTTTAGGACCTTTGCCACTAAAAGTGTACAGCAGCAACAGTAGCTGTGAGTTGGTTAGTATGGTAGCAGAGCTCTGAAGTGTCTCCCTAGGATTCCTATCTGTGTGTTATTCACTCCTGTGAAGATCCTTTGCAGATGGAATTAAAGGTTACTATCAAATAACTTTATGATAACGAGATTATCCTGAATTACCCACGTGGGCCCAAGGTAAAGTCAGTCAGAGGGATGGAGTGAAAGGAAACCAAGAAGGCAGAGGAGAGAATTAGATTCAAGATGTGAGAAGGAGATGACCTACAGTCACTGGCTTTGAAGATGCAGGAAGGGAGCCAAGAAACAAGAAATACATGCGGCCTCTAGAAACTGAGAATAATTCCCAGCCAATGGGTAGCAAGGAAACAGGGACCTTAGTCCTGAATTCTGCCATTGACACGAATGAGCTTGGAGCAGATACACTCCCAGAGCCTCCAGAAAGAATGCAACCTGTGACACCTTGTTTCCAACCTTGTGAGATCAGAGCAGAGAAGCAGGTGAGCAACTGTGCCCAGACTTCTGACCTACAGAACTGTGAGATAATGGGTGTTTTCTTAAGCCATGACAAAATAGTCACTCGTCATAGCAGCAATCAAAAACTAGTACATATTTGTGTATCTTCATAGCTGAGGTCTGAGGGGCAGGCTTCTGGTTTGTCACACATTAGGGCCCTACTTAGATGCACTCCTGGGACAGAAGCTAGTGGATGTCATCTTTGCACTCCCCCTCTGCCTTGCTTCAGATGGCTGGTATCTCCTGGAAAGGAACTTGAACACTTTTCTGGTGCCCCTGCCCAGGAGACACCTCTAGATCATGCGGCTCTGGTAGCCAGTGGCACTTATGCTTGCATTCTCAAAGGACTGTATATATTTGCATGACTTAAAAGCTGCTGCCTGAGGGTCTGACTTTTCAATCAATATGTGCTGACGGAGATTCTCCCCTTTGGGATCCTGACAGCTCTTGGCACACCCTCAGCTATTGAGGCTTAGTTAAAAATAAAATGGGCTGCTTGGACAATCACAAAGGTTTGAGAAACAATGAAGATCTAGGGCAGACTTGAATGATAAGTTTCATCTGCTACACAAGACCACTTCTTCAAGACTAGGAGAGGTCACTGTTTTATCTTATGCAGAGAAACTAGCACAGAAAGGCAAGTAAATGAAAAAACAGAGGAATATGTTCCCAATTAAAGAATAAGATAAAATTTCAGAAAAAGTTCCTCATGAAATGGAGATACAGGATTTAACTGATAAAGAGTTCAAAATAATAGTTATAAAGATGCTCCCCAGACTGGGGAGAAGAATGGATGCACACAGTGAGAACTTCAATAAAGATGATAGATAGATAGATAGATATGAGATTACCAAATAGAAGTCACAGAGCTGATGAATATAATAACTGAACTAAAAAATACAATAGAAGTTTTTAACAGCAGACTATGAAGCAGAAGAAAGAATCAGTGAACTCAAAGGGCAGTGGAACTCATACAATCAGAGCAGCAAAATGAAAAACACACAAAAAAGTGAAGATAGCTTAAGGAACTCATGGGACACCATCGAACAGACCAACAATTGCATCACAGGACTCCCAGAAGAGGGAGCAAGGGCCAAAAAACATATTTCAAGAAAAAATGGCTGAAAACGTCTCTAAACTGAAGAAGGAAACAGACATCCAAATCTAGAAAGCTTAGACAGTTTCAAATAAGATGAACCCAAAGAGATCCACATTGAGATACATTACAATTAAGGAGTCAAACTTAAAGGCAAGGCAAGAATCTTTTTATTTTTTATTTTTTTAGAATGTATTTATTTATTTGAGAGAGAAAGAGAGAGCACAAGCAGGGGGAGCGGCAGAGAGAGTGGGAGAAGCAGGTTCCCTGCTGAGCAGGGAGCCCAATGTGGGGCTTGATCCCAGGACCCTGGGATCATGACCTGAGCTGAAGGCAGATGCTTAACCAACGGAGCCACCCAGGAGCCCCAGCAAGAATCTTAAAAGCAGCAAGAGAAAAACAAGGGACATGCAAGGGAAACCCATAAGACATAAGCAGATCTTTCAACAGAAACCCTATAGGTCAGAAGGGAGTGGCATAATATATTCAGAGTGCTGAAAGAAAAAAACTTCCAACCAGAAGTATTCCACCCATAAATGTTGTCATTCAGAATTAAAGAAGTAATAAAGAGTTTTCTAGACAAGAAAAACCTAAAGGAGTACATCAGTGCTAAATTGGCCTTAAAAGAAATGCTAAAGAAACTTTGTTAAACTGAAAATAAAGGGCACTGATTAGAAACAGAAAAACCTATGAAAGTATAAATCTCATTGGTAAAGATAAATATATGGTAAAATTTAGAATAATCTAATGTTGTAAAGATGGTGGATTAATCACTTATAAAGCTAGGATGAAGGTTAAAAGATAAAAGTAGTAAAAATAACTAACAAAATTAGTTAAGGGTACACAAGATAAAAAGATGTAAATTATGACATCAAAAACAAATCATGGAGGGAAGGGAGATAGAACGTAGAGTTTAGGATCTGTTTAAACTTAACTTGCTATCAACTTAAAATATATTGTTATAAGTTGTTATATGTAAGCCTCATGAAAACCACAAATCAAAATCTATAATATATACACAAAAGAGAGAAAAGAATCTAAGCATACTACTACAGAAAATTATCAAATAATACAAGAAAAGAGAGGACAGGAACAGAACTACAGAAGAGCCAGAAAACAATAACAAAATGGCAATACATATATATCTACCAACAATTACTTTAAATATATAGAGACTACGGACTCTGAGAGACAAACAGGGTTTTAGAGGGGAGGGGGGAGGAGGGATTGGTTAGCCCGGTGATGGGTATTAAGGAGGGCACATACTGCATGCAGCACTGGGTGTTATACGAAAACAATGGATCGTGGATCACCACATCAAAAACTAATGATGTATTGTATGGTGACTAACATAATAAAATTTTAAAAATAAAATAATATATAGAGACTAATTTCTCCAATCAAAAGTCAAAGAGTAACTGAATGGAGACGAAAACAAGACAAACTATATGCTACCTACAAGAAACTCACTTCAGATATAAGGACACATACAGAAAGTGAAATGATAGAAAAGGATATGCCAGGGGCACCTGGGTGGCTCAGTCCGTTAAGCATCTGCCTTCAGCTCAAGTCATGACCCCAGGGTACTGGGACTGAGCCCCGCTTTGGGCTCCCTGCTCAGTGAGGAGTCTGCTTCTCTCTCCTCTCCCTCTGCCCCTCCCCCTGCTCATGCTCTCTCGCTCTCTCAAATAAATAAAATCTTAAAAAAAGAAGATATTCCATGCAAATGGAAACCATAAAAAAGCTGGGGTAGCTATATTTATGTCAGAGAAAATAGATTTTAAAAGACTGTAAGAAGAGACAAAGAAGGCCATTACATAAATGATAAAGGAGTCAATCCAACAAGAGGATATACCATTTGTAAATTTTTGTGTACACAACATACAAGCACTTAAATATATAAAGCAAATATTAACAGACCTAAAATGAGAAATAGTGATACACTAATAATGGAAGAGAACAAAAGATCATAAGAGACTACTATGACAATTATATACCAACAAATTGGACAAACTATAAGATATGAAAAAATTCTTAGAAACATAAAACCTACCAAGACTGATTCATGAAGAAACAGAAGATCTGAACAGATCAGTTACTAGCAAGGAGACTGAATCAGTACTCAAAAACCTCCCTACAAAGAAATCTACATGACCAGACTGCTTCGCAGATGAGTTCTACTAAATGTTTAAAGATTTAATAGTAATCCTTCTCTAACTCTTCCCAAAAGTAGAAGAGGAAATACTTCCAAACTCATTTTATGAAACCAGCTGATAACAAATCAGACAAGGAATCCACAGAAAAGAAACTTACAGGCTAATATCCCTGATGGACACAGATGCAAAAATCCTCAACAAGCTATTAGCAAACTGAATTCAACAATACATTAAAAGGATCATACACCATGATCAAGTGTGTCTTAGGGAGGCAAGTATGACTTAACATCTACAAGTCAATTGATGTGATTCACCACATTAACAAAACAAAGGATAAAAAAATCGTATCATCTCAATATATGCGTAAAAAGCATTTGACAAAATTCAACATGCATTCCTGACAAAATCTTCCTACAAAGTGAATGTAGAGGGCGCCTGGGTGGCTCAGTTGGTTAAGCGACTGCCTTCGGCTCAGGTCATGATCCTGGAGTCCCAGGATCGAGTCCCGCATCGGGCTCCCTGCTCGGCAGGGAGTCTGCTTCGTCCTCTGACCCTATCCCCTCTCATGTGTTCTCTCTCTCTCATTCTCTCTCTCTCAAATAAATAAATAAAATCTTTTAAAAAAAAAAGTGAATGTAGAAGGAACATACCTCAACATAATAAAGTTCATATATGACAAGCCTTCAGCTAATGTCATATACAATGTGGCAAAGATGAAAACTTTTTCTCTAAAATCAGGAATAATACAGGATACCCACTCTCATCACTTTAATCCAACATGGTATTGGAAATTCTAGCCAGAGCAATTAGGCAAGTAAAATAAATAAAAGGCATTCAATTGGAAAGGAAGAAGTAAAACTGCCACTATTTTCAGATAACATATTATATTGAAAACCCTAAGGACTCCACTCCAAAAAACCTTCGAAACTAAGAGCCAAATTCAGTAATGTGCAATACACAAAATCAATATACATAAATATGTTGTATTATCCAATAATGAAGTGCTAGAAAATTTAAATAAACAATCCCATTCGCAACTGCCTCAAAAAGAATAAAACCCCTAGGAATAAGTTCAACCAAGACTTATACACTAAAAACTGTAAGATATTGATGAAGGAAATTGAAGAGGACATAAATAAATGGAAAGATATTCTGTGCTCATAGATAGGAAGAATTAGTGTTGTTAAATTGACCATATTACCCAAAGCAATGTACAGATTCAATGTAATCCTTATCAAATGCCAATGGCACTTTCCACAGAACTAAAACAATCCTAAAATTGGTATGGAAACACAAAAGACCCCAAATAGACAAAGCAATCTTGAGAAAGAACACAGCTGGAGGCATCATTCTCCCTGATTTGAAACTATATTACAAATCTATAATAATTAAAACAGTATGGCATTTCCATAAAAAGCAGACCTATACATCAATGGAACAAAAGAGAGAGCCCAGAAATAAACCCACACATATATGGTCAATAATATTCTGACAAGAGGCCAAAGAATATGCAATGGAGAAAAGACAGTCTCCTCAATAAATGATGTTGGAAAAACTAGATAGCTGCATACAAAATAACAAAACTGGACCACTATCTTACACCATACAAAAAGCTCAAAATGGAGTAAAGATTTTAATGAATGTAAGACCTGAAACAATAAAACTCCAAGAAGAAGAATTAATTGATAAGCTTCTTGCCAATGGTCTGGGCAATGATTTTTTAATCTAACACCAAAAGTAAAGACAACAAAAGCAAAAAATAAGTGGGACCACAGCAAACTAAAAAGCTTCTGCACAGCAAAGGAAACCATCAACAAAATGAAAAGACAACCTACTAAATGAGAGAAAATATTTGCAAATTGTATATGTGATAAGGGGTTAATGTCCAAAAAGAACTCATAAAACTCAATAACAAACCCCACACAATCTAATTGAAAAATGGGCAGAGGGGGTGCCTGGGTGGCTCAATCAGTTAAGCGTCCAACTCTTGATTTTGGCTCAGGTCATGATCTCAGGGCTGTGAGAGTGAACCCTACACTGGGGGTGTGGAGCCTACTTAAGATTCTCTCTCTCCTTCTGCCCCTCACCGCCCCCCAAATGGGCAGAGGACATGATTAGACATTTCTCCAAAGACATACAGATAGCCAACAGGTACAAGTAAAGGTGCTCAACATCACTAAACATCAAGAAAATTCAAATGAAAACCACAAAGAGATATAATCTCACACCTCTTAGAATGGCTTATCAATAAGACAGGAAATAACAAGTGTTGGTGAAGAGGTGGAGAAAAGGGAACCTTCATGCACTATTAGTGGGAATGTAAATTGGTTCAGCTATTACAGAAAACGGTATGGCGGTGTCTCAAAAAATTAAAAATAGAACTACCATATGACCCAGCAATTCCATTCCTGAGTATATAACTGAGGAAATAAAATCACTATCTCAAAGAGATATATGCACCCTCATGTTCATTTCAGTATTATTTACAATAGCCAAGATATGAAAGACACCTAAGTGTCCACTGATTGATGAATGGATGAAAGAAATGTGGTATAATATACAATGGAATATTATTTAGCATAGAAAAGAAGGAAATCTTGCCATTTGTAACAACATGGATAGACTTTTAGGGCATTATACTAAGTGAAATAAGTCAGACAGAAAAAGACAAATACTACATATTCTCACTTATATATGGAAAACCAAAAGAGAGAGAGAGAGAGCGCTCATAGATGTGGAGAACAAATTGGTGATTCCCAGAGGTAGGGGGGTGGGAAAATAGATGAAGGAGATCAAAATGTACAAACGTCTAGTTATAAAATAAATAAGTCATGAGGATGTAATATAATGTACAGCATGGTGACTATAATTAATAACACTATAGTGCATATTGGAAAGTTGCTAAGAGTACATCTTAAAATTTCTTATCACAAGAAAAAAAGGTTTTGTAACTATGTATGGTGATGGGTATTAGCTAGACTTATTGTGATGACCATTTTGCAATATATACAAATATCAAATCATTATATTGTATACCCAAAGCTAATATGTCAATTAAAACCTCAAAGATTTAAATAAAAAATTTTAATTATAAAAAAGAAAACTAATACAATTAGACCAGACCTACTCAATCAGAATATGCACTTTTGCAAGATCCCAAGATGATCTGTGAGTACATCAAAGTTTAAGAAGCCCTGTCACAGATGGATAATTCTTTCCTGAATTTGAGAAGCCTGCTCTTGATTTACTGAAAGCCACTACTGCAAACTTCATGTTCTTAAATAGTGGACACCCAGAAATTAGGCAGTTGAGTATCAGTCTTTGGCTGGCCATTAACTAGGAGAGCTGAGGCAAGTTAGCAGCACTTTAAATTTTAAAAAGTAACTAATGAGCAGCTAGAGTGTTCTAATCCCCAGCCTGTAAGCCTGATCCATCAGAGCTATTAGGCTGAAGATGTGAATTAGCAATTTCTTTATAGGCTCCCAACACTGGCTTTCAGCAGTTGATCAGGTAACAAAGTCTGTCCAGACAAGTGTAAACAACCCAGCCATTTCTCAACAAAATATTAACAAACCGAATTCAACAATACATTAAAAGGATCATACCCCATGATTAAGGAGGATTTGTTCTAGGGATGCAAGGATGGTTCAATATCCACAAATCAAGCAACATGACACACCACATTAACAAAAATAAAGATAAAAATCATGTGATCATCTCAATAGATGCAGAAAAACCAACTGATAAAATTCAACATCCATTCATAATAAAAGTAATGTGGGTATAGAGGGACAATTTCTCAACACCCACAGCTAACATTATACTCAACAGTGAAAAGCTGAAAGCTTTTCCTCTAAGATCAGGAACAAGACAAGAATGCTTACTCTTACCATTTTTATTCAACATAGTATTAGAAGTCCTTGCCACAGCAATCAGACAAGAAATTAAACGCATCCAAATTGGAAAAGTATTAGTAAAACTGTCACTATTTGCAGATGACATAATAGGATATATAGGAGACCCTAAAGACTCCACCAAAAAAACTATTAGAATAAATAAATTCACTAAAGCTGCAGGATACAAAATTAATATTCAGAAGTTCGTTGCATTTCTATATGGTAATAATAAAGTAGCAGGAGAAATTAAGAAAACAATCCCATTGTTAAGGAGTGCACTTCTTGTGATGAGCAACAGGTGTTATATGGAAGTGTTGAATCACTATATTGTACACCAGAATCTAATATTATACCATATGTTAACTAATTGGAATGAGAATAAAAACTTAAAGAAAAAAGCCCATTTACAACTGCATCAAACAGAATAAAACACCTGAAAATAAATTTAACTATGGAGGTAAAAGACCTGTACTCTGAAAACACTGATGAAAGAAATGAAAGATACAAATAAATGGAAAGATATACCATGCTCATGGATTGAAAGAATTAATATTGCTAAAATGTCCATACTATCCAAAGCAATCTATGATTTAAAAGCAATCCCTAACAAAATACCCATGGCATTTTTCAGAGAACTAGAACAAATAATCCTAAAATTTGTATGGAACCATGAAAGACTCTGAATAGCCAAAGCAATCCTGAGAAAGAAGAACAAAGAACAATAGCCAAAGCAATCTTGAGAAAGAAGAACAAAGCATCACACTTCCTGATTTCAAACTCTGCTATAAAGTTATAGTACTCAAAATGATATGGTATTGACACAAAAGCAGACATATAAATCAATGGAACGGAATTGAAAGTCCAGAAATAAATCCACACTTAATACAGTCAATTAACCTATGACAAAGGAGGCAAGAATATACAACGAAGAAGACCGTCTCTTCAATAAATGGTGTTGGGAAAACTGGAGAGCTACATGATAAAGAATAAAACTGGACCACTTTCTTATACCATATACAAAGGTAAACTCAAAATGGATTAAACACTTAAATGTAAGACCAGAAATCGTAAAACTCCTAGAAGAAAACATAGGCAGTACGCTCTTTGACATGAGTCTTAGCAATATTTTTTTTGGATTGGTCTCCTTAGGCAAGGACAACAAAAGCAAAGATAAACAAATGGAAATACATCAGACTAAAAAGCCTTTACACAGTGAAGGAAACCATCAACAAAACAAAAAACCAACCTGCTTAATATGAGAAGATATTTGCAGATGATCTAACCAATAAGGGGTTAATATCCAAAATATATAAAGAATCCATAAAAATCAATAGCCCCCCCCCCCCAAAAAAAACAATTTAAAAATGGGCAGAGGATCTGAATAGACATTTTGCCAAAAAAGAAATCACAGATGGCCAACACATGAAAACATGCTCAACACCACTAATCATCAGGGATATGCAAATCAAAAGTATAATGAGATGTACCTCACACCTGCCAGAATTGCTATTATCAAAAAGACAATAAATAGGAAGTATTAGGATGTGGACAAAAGGGAACCCTCATGCAGTACTGATGGGAATGCAAAATGGTGCAGGCACTACGGAAAACAGTATGGAAGTTCCTCAAAAATTAAAAATACAACTACCAGATGATCCATCAATTCCACTTCTGGGTCTTTATCTACAGAACAGGGAAACACTAATTTGAAAAGATATATGCACCCCTATGTTTATGGCAGCATTATTTAAAATAGCCAAGATATGAAACCAACGTAAGTTTCCATCAATGGATAAATGGATAAAGAAAATGTGGTATAAATATACAATGGAATATTACTCAGCCATAAAAAAGAATGAAATCTTGCTACTTGAGACAACAGGGATGGACCTAGAGGGAATTATGCTAAGTGAAGTAAGTTAGAGAAAAACAAACACTGTATGATTTCACTTATATGTGGAATCTAAAAAGCAAACAAAACAGACTCAAATACAGAGAACAATCTGGTGGTTGCCAGAAGGAAAGGGGTATGGGGATGGGTAAAATAGGGGAAGGGGATTAAAAGGTACAAACTTCCAGTTATAAAATAAGTCACAGGGATGTAATGTACAGCATAGGGGATATAGCAATAATATTGTAACAACTTTGTACAGTGACAGATGGTAGCTAGATTTATGGTGGTGATCACTTGGTAATGTATATAAATGTTGAATCACTATGTTTTACACCTGAAACTAATAGGATATTGTATGTCAACTACACTTCAATCAAAGAAAACAACAACAACAAAAAAAAACCAACCAGCTCACCAGTAAGCTCTGCCTTAGTACCATTTGTACTCACTGAGATGGATTCACTCTGTCCTTATGACCATTTCCCATGCCTGTTCTCTTCCACAAGCGCTATGATTAACCACATTTTTGAAAGATAGACAAGGATGAGCCATATCCTTCTCTGCTTCCCTTCCGGCAGACTCAAATTTATCATTGGAAGTCATGGGGATGAATGGCACAGTGTAGGGAATATAGTCAATGACACCCTAATAGTGTTGTGGGGTGACAGATGGTAGCCACACTTGTGGTGAGCACAGCATAACCTATGGCCTTGTGGAATCACTACGTTGTACACCTGCAACTAATGTAACATTGTGTGTTAACTATACTTCAATAAGAAAAATGAGTATTATTTGCTGATCACCTACTTTAGCTCAGGCACTGCACTATGCCTTCTGTGTTCATTACTTAGAAATTCATTGTGGTTGCCTCCCTCTTCAAGGTCAGGAATCAGAGGACTAGAGTGGTCAATTGCTCTCTTCCTGCCATGTGATTAGTCTTCTGGCTCTGATTCTATCCCTACTCCTCTAACAGCACAGCTGCCCCTGTTCTTGTTCTTCCCATATCCCAGCCTTCCAAGTCCTTCTAGCCAGGCAGTAGATCTCCCACTGTCCCTGCTCTTTGATGTAGTTAAGAGTGGAGACTGGGATGAACCTAGGATAATTTACTATATAAATTTCCATCCATGTCTATGTAAAGGAGTCTCTATCCATTTTTTCCCCAAGAGATAGTTCAATGCCAGAGATATTTACAGTGTAAGAGATAGTTATCACAGAACCTGGAAGGAGACTACCTAGATTCAAATCAGGATACTGTCAGTTACCCTAGCTGTGTGATCTAAGGAAATACACTTAACCTCTCTGTGCCTGATTCCCCATCTGTAAATAAGGATAATAATCATATTTCTCATCTAGGGATATTGTGAGGATTGACTTAAAATGATTAAAACACTTAGAAGAGTACCTGTGTATATTAGACACAAGATGTGTCATTATTATTGCCTAAGCCTAAAGCTGCATTCATCCTTGATCCTTCCCTTTGTTCTATAACTGATCTATCACCAAATCCTCTTAATTTTACTTCTCAAATAGATCTTCCCTCCATCCTCCCCACTAACACACAAGGTAAGCTACCATCATCGCTTGCCAAAAGCAATTTGCAAACAATTCTCCGGCACCCTCTTTAGCCCCTGGCTTTCCAAAGAAGCCAAAGTGGTATTTTCAAAATGCAAATCTGATCACAACACTCTCCTGCTGAAATCTGTTGCTTTTTGGATAAAGATGGGACCCTTTAAGGTCTATAATACCCTGAAAGTTCTACCACACACCCCCCATTCTCAATTTCTTCTCCCTCTCCCCATCTCCCTCTCCTCTTTCCTCATTCCTCCTCTGCCCCCTTCCTCTCCCTCTCCTTCCTTTCTACTTCCCCTCCTCCCTTTCCCTCTTTTTTTCGCCCCTTCCATCCCTCTCCCTATTTCCCCTCTCTCCCCTCCATTCACTCTGGCCTTTCTGTCCTTCACATTTCCAAGTCTCTTCTCATGTGCAATCTCTGCAGGGATTCTGTCCCTACTCCCACCCTCCGTGCCCTTCACGCCCAGTTAATTCCTCCCTCAACACTGCTGGAGTCACAGTTTTACATTTGCTTCTGTGATTACTAATGTCTGTCCCTGGGGCACCTCGGTGGCTCAGTCAGTTAAGCTTCCAACTCGATTTCAGCTCAGGTCATGATCTCATGGTCCTGAGATGGAGCCCCACATTGTCGGGTTCTGTGCTCAGCAGGGAGTCTGCTTGAGATTCTCTCCCTCTCCCCTTCCCCAACTCATACTCTTTCTCTAAAAAGTCTGGCTCCCACCCCAGACTGTAAGCTCCATGAGGGCAGGAAGTACATTTGCTTTTTCTCACCCACTGCGTCCCTCGTATTTAGCAGTTACTGGCACATAGTACTTGCTCCCTAATTAGTTTTTGAATGAATCAAAGAATGAATGGATGGATGAAAATACTGTGGCATAACCGTAAAGGCAGGATAAGTAAGGCTTTGGTGTTTCCGTGGGTTTGACTACAGCCTGGGTACAGAGAAGATAAGATTAAATGATGTCAGATCAAAAACTTCAGTCACTGGCTGGATAACTACTGAGCAGATATAACCTTTGCCTGCACGTTGCAAACTATGTTGGAAGCAGCTGAGTGAGCCCAGAGGAACAACAGAAACAAAACACAGCCTCTCTATTCACCCTACTCACTATTATTTCTTTAGGGCTACTGCCCTAAAGATGTCATCTTAGGATTTTTTTCCCCCACCAAAATATATATACCTCAGTTTACTACTATCTTACTACTAGGTTAGACCTTGCTGTTCCTTTGCTTTTAATCAGCCTGCCGTCTCCCCTCTCTAGCTCTGTGGGAGTAAAACACCATGATTTAGAATGGAGAGCCATGTACACTGTTCCCACAGAACACAGTGTGAGGAGATGGCCAGACATTTGCAGACCAGGAGAGCTTTCCAGGGGTGGACTGGGGCAACGTGACCTTTAATTTCTGTGCCAGAAAAGAACCTCAGAGATAGATCATCCAGGAATGTCCAAGGTCGCTAAGCCTTTCATGAGTCCAGGAGAACACAGAGGCCTGAAACCCTCATCCAGAATCTAATTCAGGCCCTGACCATTCTGTGATAGGTGTTCTCTAGGCTTCTCATCATTGAAACTCATTCTCCGGTGTGTAAGCTCCAAGAACACAGGGACCATATCTAGCACCAAGAATTCCAGATACAAGCAGGTGCTTTAAAAATGTAGCTATGATGTCAACAGAAACAACATTACTTTCCTTTTGTTGTCTGAGGCTACCTAACAGACAACTCTAAAATAGAAGAGAGATGATGTGTATTTGTATCTTACCAAGTGTTTCAGGTCAAACTCACTCTCCAGGCAGTAGAATGTCTGAATCTGTGCTGGATTCCTCCTCCTCTCTCTGACACTCTTCATCAAAAGGCCTTATGCCTTAGCCACTGTTCAGGATGGCAAACCCGGAATGTCCTTGCACCACATACATTGGCCACTTACTACTGGTCATGCTAAGCAGTGACTCAGAGAAGCAAGCAGCCTGAGCCTGGGCCAAGATAGCCATCATCCTTCCCAAGAACTCCAAGAGGAACAGCAGAAAGCACTGAGTTTCAAACTTGAGTGGGCCTCACAATCATCTGGAGAGGTTGTTCAAATGCAGATTCCTGCTCCTTAACCCCACCCCAGAATTTCTGATTAAGTTCAAGATGAAAGCTGAGAATAAATTATTTCTAATAAATAAAATTATTTCTAATAAATTCTCAGGTCTTGCTAATGCTGCTCATCCCACCCTGAGAACCACAGCACTGATGTGAGGTGCAAACCTAGTAATTAAACTAGAGAGATGTGGGTTCTAGTCCCAGCTCAGCCACCAACCATGTAATCTTGAATAAAGTCCTTAATTTCTCTAATCCTCACTTTCCTCCTCTAAAAATAATAATGACACCATTGCTGAGCATTCAAAAAGATGATGCAAGGTGTTGCATGTATGTACAAAGCACCTCCCCTCCCCTCAATAAGAGGGAACCCCTTTCCCTGCCCCATCCACAGCCCCCACTCTCCCAGGGCTGCAGGATTCTCCATGTGACTCCCAGGGCTGCAGGGTTCTCTGGTAGGGCTGCTATGAAACATTTGGGTGGTGGGCAGGGCACAGTGAATTCAGCTTCCAGCAACCTCTCTCCAGAAGTGTCCTACCTACAAGGACAGTCCTAAGGTAAGCATCAGGTGCTCCTCAGCCCACCTCACAAACAGGTAATAAGTATTGCACCATACTTTTCCTGCAAGAAGTGTCCCACCTGGCTTTCTGCCCTGAGACTAAGAAGTTAAATGAGACTCATCCAAAACCACACAGCTCTTAATGGCAGAGCTCCCAAGTCAGGACAATACATCTATTCCTGACTGACATTTGGAATCTTGGTATATTAGTTTCTATAGCTGCTGTAACAAATGACCACAATGTGGTGGCTTAAAACAATACATATGTATTCTCCTTCTGACCTCCAGAACTAGGCAATGGGTCTCACTGGGTAGAAATCAGGGTGTCAGTCGGACCCCCTCCAGAGAGTAAAAGAGATAACATTTCCTTGTCTCCCAGTGTCTAGCACTGTTTGCCTTGCATTCCTTGGCTTGTGGCCCCTTCTTCCTCCCCTTGTGGAGGAAAACCCGAATGGTTTTGCTGACTGAGAATAAGGGAGGTGTGAATTTAGTGGAGAATGTCTGCTTTCCCCCTCTGCAGAATCCCCAGTCTGCTTCACCCTCCCCTTGTGGAGGAAGAAGGGGCCACAACATTAGCATCTATAGATCAATCCCTACTGAGTCATTACACTGCCTTCTTATGCAGTAAAGTCTCCCTCTACCTCCCCCTTTTAAGGATATGTGGGTCCTCCTTGATAATCTAAGGTTACCTCCCCATCTCAAGATCTTTAGCTTAATCACATGTGCAAAAAAATCCCTTTCCTCATAAATAATGTAACATTCACAGGTCCCAGGGATGAGGACCTGGCTATCTTTGGGAGCCCTTATTCAGCATAACACCCTTACATGGACCACCTAGCCCTCTGAGCCATCATTAGAAAAAGAGAATAATAATATACCCTTGTGAGGAGGTTGCTATGTGGTACACTTTAAATTACTAAAGAAATGTACATTGGATTGTTAAATGCATCCTGCTATTCTTTCGTTACACTAATTCATTAACTCTGTTCACCTACTCAGCTTTTATTGAACACTTACTATGTGCCAAGTCGTGCGTTAAGCACATTGGATATAATGTAAGGAGGAACTCTGCCTGTGTGGGTTTTATACTGTGATTAAAACAGACAAATGCTAGAGAGAAAAATGCCCTGAAGTGCTATGAAAAGAAAGGCGAGGACATGCTCTGTAGGGATGTTGCAGAGTGGGTAGTCAGTCCTCAGGATAGGAGGCAGGAGTGAAAGGATAGAGCTGGAAGACGGGACTGGAAAGAGACCGGAAGGTGCAAAATAGCCTAGAACACCTAGAAAGTTCCAGGACTTTCTCCCTACCGGAGTCCTGGGTGTGAAGAGCTGAGGCACAGTGTGAGAGAGATGAGCTAACAATGCAGCCCAGGGTTGAGTGCAAATTACCCCATGTACCATGTAAAGGATGTGGATGATGTCATGTGCCCAGGGAGCCCCTAAAAATTTTAAGCAGCCCCCTTGGCATCCCATCTCCTGGGGATGTGGAGGCTCCTAGCCGGAGACCCTGAAGGCTCCAGCCTCCTGACAGACACCAAACTTGGCAGAGTTCTCCGTGACTATTACTGGTTGAAGCATCTCTTGCCTTTCCTTCCTTCCTGAGACCCTTTGTGGATAGATGTTCAGAATTTTATTTTTAGAGCCTCTTGTTATGGTGAGCCATTATCTCCCCTAGAATCTAGAATCATTAATTCCTAAAATTATTCTTATACCCAGGGATCCCATTTAACCCCCAATCTGCGGTTCTTTTTGAGAGCGTTCAAAAGATAAATTCACTGTATTATTAGTACATTAGGTACAGCACAATCACTGTGATCGCCCATGTAGTATTTTTTCTTTCAACCTGAATGGTTTTGCTGACTGAGAATAAGGGAGGTGTGAATTTAGTGGAGAATGTCTGCTTTCCCCCTCTGCAGAATCCCCAGTCTGCTTCACCCCTGCACTTTATCTCCTCAAACACAGCACCCCTTTCTAATATGCTTTTGTCTTACCGGTATCCTTCTCTCCACAAACTTTAATAAATTGGCAGTGCACTTCTGGGCTGGAAAGACATTTTGCATTAAAAATTGGATTCACAGCAGGCAATCTGCCTGGGGAGCACATGTCTAGGAAAGCAGTCATTTTTAACTAAGGATATTACAAGCCTAGATAGAATAGGGCTTGTGTACTCTGAAGCACAAATGTCTATCCTACCGGAAGCAAACTCACTGTACTGCATGTTGGTAATTAACCTTGTCAACAAACCTTCAGAATGACTCCAGCCGAATTACACACTCTCTTCTGGGTGTTCTACTGCTGTGGTTTCTGGATCCTATTAGACTCGACTACTTACAACCTGCATTCACATTGTCACTCGTTGCCAGCACTTTGATTTGCTTGCCCTCTTTTTTCCCCATGGCTTATATTAGATTCTAACCAAACTATACAAAATGTACTAGTTTATTGTATTTATCATGTACTACCTCCTGTGTTGTAATGTCAGCTACACCAGAAAGGAAACCTGTGTTTTGCCCAGTATCATATCTCAAATACCTAGAACAGGGCCTGGTGTGTAGTAGATGCTCAATAATCATGTTGAAGTTAGGGCACCTGGGTGGCTCAGTGGGTTGGGCAGCTGACTCCTGATTTCAGCTCAGGTCATGATCTCAGGGTCCTGGGATCCAGCTCCGTGCCAGTCTCCACGCTCGTCAGGGAGTCTGCTTGGAGATTCCCTCTCCCTCTGCCCCTCCTCCCGCTCACACTCTAAAATAAAGCTTTTAAAAATAAATACATAATTACATTGAACTTAATGAATATATTTCCATGGAGCTATGAACTACCAGGTGATTCTTTTGCATTCCTAACTCCAAATGTGTCCATCGATTAATTCACCAAATTGTTCTGATCACTTTTTCACATGGCAACTAGTGGTCCAGATCGTGGGAAATTATACCTGATCTCACAGAACACCTAGCTCCATGGAGGAGACCCAGGTGGCCAGAAATACCAGTTGATATGTAGAATAAATTAAAAATATGTATGGGACGCCTGGGTGGCTCAGTCATTAAGCATCTGCCTTCGGCTCCGGTAGTGATCCCGGAATCCTGGGATCGAGGCCCGCATCGGGCTCCCTGCTCTGCGGGAAGCCTGCTTCTCCCATTCCTCCTGCTTATGTTCCCTCTCTTACTGTGTCTCTATCAAATAAGTAAAATCTTAAAAAATATATGTACACGGGCGCCTGGGTGGCTCAGTTGGTTAAGCGACTGCCTTCGGCTCAGGTCATGATCCTGGAGTCCCTGGATCGAGTCCCGCATCGGGCTCCCTGCTCGGCAGGGAGCCTGCTTCTCCCTCTGACCCTCCCCCCTCTCATGTGCTCTCTTTCTCTCATTCTCTCTGTCTCAAATAAATAAATAAAATCTTAAAAAAAAAAAAATATATATATATATGTACAAAGCACTATAGAGCACAGAAAAAAAATCAATTCAGCTGTGTAATAGTGTGATACAAAAGATTCAGAGAAAGCTCATAGTGGAGGCAGCTTTGAGTTGTAAAGGAGTAGAAGTTTTCTGGGAGAACAGAAAAGGGAGTAGATACAAACCAAATGGATATTCTAAGTGGGAAAGTACACGATGGGCAGGGAGAACTGGAAGTCCCATGGGAATGCCGGAGACTAACGCTGTCTCTCAGTTGTCCCCCGTTCTCCCCAGCCAGACTTGAGACAAAGATTCAAGTACAGAGGTTCGTTTGGGAGGTGAAAGAAAATGACAGGGGTAGAGTGAGAAAGTGAGATCAGAAAAGAAAGATAGCCAACCAAAGTTATGTTGTCAAGCCAACTACCACGGAGGTGATGAGAACTCAGTTCTGAGGGGAAACTCTGGAAAATGATACAGAACACAGGCCTCTGTTATCCCGCTGGAGGGGCAATGGAGCTGTGGACTCCAATCACCAAATCCCCATCACTGGCTGAAGAAAACTTCTAGGTGTCCGCAACCTGGTTCTTCTGGCCTGCCATGGGTATTCATCAGAGCAGCCTTCTGAGGCACTGGAGAAGGTCTCATGCTCTTACAAGCAGGTGCTCTCCCCTGGAAGCTGGATTCTGCACACTGACAGGGTAGAGCCAAAGGATACATGCACCAAAAGAGTCTGCTGCAAGCTACAAGGAGAGCAGCAGGGTGCCTGGGTGGCTCAGTTGGTTAGGCATCTGCCTTCAGCTCAGGTTATGATCCTGGGGTCCTTGGATCAAGCCCTGCATTGGGCTCCCTGCTCATCAGGGAGTCTGCTCCCTCTCCCCTGCTCTTGCTCTCACTCTCACATTCATAATCTCTCTCAAATAAATTTTTTTTAAAAATTGAGAGCAGCAGGGCATAGGCTAGAAATTGAAGCAACAGCCAAAATTTGAAGACACTTGTAAGTCATTCTTTGGTGCTTTATTCTGTACTGAGGGAGCAGCACTGGAAGATCTTAGGTGGGAGAGTAGTACAAAGTTTGAATTGGAGGAAAAAAAACCAGAATGGACAGAATGGGGGTAGGATGTGTAAAGCAGATAACGAGTCCAAGAGACCAACATGGAAGATAATCTCCCACTTGAAATAGGATTCATGTGGTGGTGCTGGAGACAGGGAAGAGATGACAGAACTCAGATGTCCAGAAGATAGAGTTGACAGAAATTGTGAGATTTGATGTAGGGAAAGATGGAGCTGAGGAAGAGTTCCCTACACTGGCTTTCCTGACTGGATGGTTGGAAGCGCTCCCTGAGATGGGGAGTATAGGAAGGATATGGGTACTGGATTAAGATCCTTCATCTTGTGGAACAGGTTGAGTTAGAGATACCTGCAAAGTATACATGTAAAGAGGCTGGTGGGCCATGGATACAGGATTATTGAACTCAGGAGACCGATCTAGACTGTGAAGAGCTTATTAGGAATTTCCACTTTATGGAAAATATTTGAAGACATGGAAGCAGAAGAAATTTCAGAATAAAGAACTAGACATTTACCATGGGAGATGAGTTCATTGAATATTACTACAACATCCTTCTAGTATCAAGTCCATTGCCAAGTTAGAAATGGCATCATCATCGATGGTCTCTGGTTATGGCATTGCCTTTATTTCTCTTTACATATTCCCACAATGATGGTTCCCCCCCTCCCAGCATAGTTGGATAGAAAGAAGTAATAAGACAAATTGTGTGATTTGGGGCAAGTTGTGTAAACACAATGGTTGGCTTCTTCATTTGGGAAAGGGGAACTCCTAGGTGCAAATCTGCTTGTCTGATCGTCAACTGAAGAAACTTTCTGGAAATGTGGACTTTCCACAGCTCACTCTCTCCTGAACACAAAAATTTATCAAACTCAAGCCCTTACCTCACTAGGCACTTAGCCTGATTCCTCAAAGGTCATTCCTCCCTGAACCCGGTAGCATGGCCTCCACTAACATGCACCTTTAACCTGATCATACTACTTCATCTTTTACTGAAGACTTGGTTACTGACTGAAAAAAAACAGCTTTCAGAATGATCACAAAATCCAAGTAAGCAGCTGAAAGCACTGTGATAAGAGCCCTTTGTGACAATTTACCTCTGCATGGGATTTATGTTGGAGTGTCTACAGATTCATGACTTTTCTGCAAAACAGTCGTCCTGGCCAAGAATGGGATGGCTCCTCGGTAGGAATGCATAGCTGATGACATTTCTTTCACCATCTTGGCATCTAAACAGGACACCCTATCTGGTAACAATTTAATGAGCTCCTCGTGGTTTATGGCATGGCTGTAGGCGGAATGGGCTGTGAACGCCTGCACTATGTTTGAGTCGATCAACTCTTGTTATGTGGGTGTCAGAGAGGGAGCCCAGCCGCTCGATATGGAGCAGGCCCAAAAAACAGCCACTGTCAAGAGTGCCTTAAACATAAGAGCTATGCCAGGAGTTGCCGTTTCAAAACATCTGCCAGATCATCACAGTCAGCTTCCCTCCCATTCTCAGACCATCAGTATGACCATTGTCTCTTTACTCACTCAAGTTCAAGGCCATGGATTGGACTCCTCTTTTTTCACTCATCTCCTATATGCAGTCATCATGTATCAATAGTAATAGTATTTATTCATCATTTATTATAGGTTAGGCAGACCCTGTGCTAAGTGCTTGTAAATGCCTCATCAGATTTGGTTGTCACAATAACTTCCCGAGGTAGGACTGTATTTGTGCCATTTTGCAGCTATGGAAGCAAGGGTTGGGGAAGGAGCCCCAAATCACAGTGCCGGAAAGTGGCAGAGCTGGAATGTGGATCCAGCTTTCTCTGGCACTCAACTATACTCTATTCCCTTCTGTGGAGCATTAAAAGTCATACGTCCCTTTCCTTTATGAGGCATTTTGAAGTTTCTAAAACATTGTCACAAGCCATTTTGTTTGCTTATCCAAATAGACCAGAGTACGAAGCAGTATGTGTATTGTCCCCCACTGTTGCAGAAGTTAAGACTCACAGATTTTACCTGACTTGCTCAAAGCCATCCTGGCTGAGCCTTGGACTCGGTTTCTGACTTGTTTCACTATTCCCATAAATATCATGCTCTTCGCTTAGAGCAGCTGTTACTTTCTTCCAAAATGACCAATGTATGAAATTCCCTAGGAGGCCAATTTTGGCTTCATACGGAGACATTTCTGATACAATTCTCCAAAAGCAGAAAGGGAGGTAGTGAGTTCTTCATGCCTCTCCATTTTCATCCAAACCCTGGGCAGTCATTAGACTAGAATGTCATTCAGACAATTAAGCCTGATCCCTGGGAGGGAGGGAAAAGGAGGCAGCTAGAGCAGATGAGCTCCAAAGCCCAGGCCTCCCTGAGATCTTGGGACTAGGTTTGTGGGAACTACAGTGTCATGACCATTTTGGTTGCTCTAGCTCCATCCCCTCCCTCTGGCCTACTGAAGCCGTCTCCTAGCTGACTTCCCAGCTGTCCCCTGCAATTCAACCAGCTTCACTTCACCAGGGTGATCTTCTGCCAAATTTGTTCCCATCACTGCCTTTCTTCTAAAATCATCAATGGCTCCCTTTGGCCAACCACACCCATTTGACACATCTTTGTCTGATGTTCCATGACCTATCTACATCCCTATCCAAACTCATTTTTCATTTGCTCAAACTCCATTCCTGCTTGTCAATACAATCATTTGCCTGGGTCAGAGACATCATGCTTATTTCTGCCTCCAATCCTTTGTTCCACTCTCCTAAAATATTTTCCACTTTCCCCTTGTCCACCTAACCATATCCATTTTTTTCAGGCCCAAGTCAATTTTGTTTCAGTACACAGAACTTTAATGAATTTCTTCCCCCAAAACACAAATCAAGTCTAAGAACAATTTTCGACTCATGTAGCAAAGCCATGGGAACCCTCAAATGAACAAGAAATGGCCCTGTCCTCTGGGAAGATAGCAATTAGAACCAGCTGCTCTATGCAACCATTAGATTTTGAATACTTGATTCTACATCAGCTTGTGTTCCTGGTTATGTGAGCTGAATCTGTCTCATGAAGGGTACACACAGAGCTCTTCTAACACAGCTTCCAGAAAGTAGTAGGCAAGCAATAGTTAGGGGTTGCATGATTGAGGTTCTAGGACTGCATATTTTGAACTTATCCCCATATTCACTCAGACACACATACACACACACCACCACCACCACCAATTATTTGGATTTCCAGCATAGTGGAAGGTGCACACAACACCTGAAGTCAGACAGACCTGGAATAAAACCCCATCACCACCACTTTCTGGTGAAGAAGAGTGCAGCAAAACCTGGTTGGAGGAGTAGAGTGTGACCTCGTGAGTTTAGGTTCCAGTTCTGCCCCCAGAATCATTCATTTAGTAACATTGCCTCAACTTTTACAACAGAAAAATGAGGGCCACAGTGGTCCACAATGCCCCCTCTATCCCCATAGGGTTATTATTTTAAGGAGTGCATCTGTGTAAAGCATTCAGGACAATTCATAGCATATGGGCGTCACTAAGTGCTAGCTACTCTGATTAGTACTAATTCAGTGACCTTGGGCAGATGACGTAAATTTTCTGAACCTCCGTTTTCTCACCCTTAAAATGAGAGCTATCCTCATCAACATAAGCTGCTCTGAGAATTCAATGTGGAAGCACTGAGAAAGCACCTAGCTTTCCCCGAAAATGTTCCCTTATCTCTTACTCGAGGTCTGGGCTTCTAATCTCCCAACACTGCAAGGAAATCTTCCTCCTGGCAGCTGTACCCACCCATCATTCGTGCTACCATAGTAAGCGCTTGTTTTCATCCCTTAGAAAATGTGGGCCTCTCACAAATTCATCTTTAGAAAATTACAACCTAATTACACTGAAGGATTGCATAAGCAAAAGATCGTTCAAGTTCCCCAAGCCCCCAGGCAGCTCTTCCGCAGCCCATCCCTGCCCATTTTGGCAAACTGAACAGCAGGAGAGAGGAATCAGCCCTCTCTGGGAAAGATTTGGGGCCCCAGGCACATCACACCATGTAAAATCATGTTAAGGTGAGTATCAAGAGCAACCTTGAAAGCAAAAAGGAGTCAAAGCAGGTCAGACAGCCCCTGCGGGGAGTCTGGGAAGGGGAGGAGAGCCTGACTCACCAGTTCTGCCTGCAGGGCTCATGGGAGCCAAGTTGCCAGGGAGTCTCAGGCTTTCTGAGCTCGGGACGCTGAACCCCGCCTTGCTGCGTGGCGGCTGCAGACCTGAACTAAGGGCTGGGCTCTAAAGGTCCAGGGCCCCTAAAACGGGGCCCATACCTCTGCCTTGACTGCCTGTTCCCTAGAAATGTTGAGGAGCCCCCTACCCCCTCGACAGCAAAGTAACCAGAGCAGGAAGGTACTATGGTCCCTTGGGGAGATGCCAAGGGTCTGCTCAGGGTGGACTTGGCAAGAGAGAGTAGAGGTTAGGCCAAAGGGGCAAGACTTCGAACTTACCTCAAATACTGAGGTGTCTGCCTTCCAGCCAATTTGGCTCTTCTCCCAGAGGAGCTGAATTGTTCTTAAGGCTCCTGTAGACTTCCTAGAGCTGTTGGTCTCTGGCGGAATGCAAGGGGTTTTTGCAAGGCCCTCCTCTCTTCTCTATAGGACTTCTCCATCTGAGTAGGTTGAGAGGGCAAGTTCTCAGGTCTAAATGGTGGAGAGATGCAGAGGCTTAATTTCACTGCAGAACCAGGCTCTCTGTGGCATGGTCGGTGTGCAGGAATGCATATTGGGCATCTAAAGGAGATAGCAAGGCATTAAGGTACAAGGTAAGACAAGAGCACATTGAGTCATACCATTCTGGAATGTTCTGATAGGGCCAAACCCCCTCGTGATATTAATAATGCCTAAGAGACATCTCTTGGGTTTCTGTTGAGGTTGTGCAAATTAATTCATAACCAATTCCTGACCACTGTGTTAAGAGCTGAGTAAAGACCAGTTAAAGTCACAATTTTATGTTATTCCTAAGTGATGTCACCAAAAGGCAATGAAAGGGATAATATTGGGCAGAGGAATAGCAGACCAGCCTTTTTTGTCAAATATTGGTTTGGGGTGCCCACAATTTTTTAGCAAGTTGATAGTTCTAGAATTGTGGATTTAGGGTGGAGAGTGAAAGGACGGAGGGTTGCCATTTTCCTGAATAGAACAGACTGCACTTTGGTGCTAATCACACAGGACCACGCCTGTTGAGTTGTTAAAAGTTAATAAAATGGTTAACAAAATTTGAATCCATTCTTCTAAGTGGTCCTTGAACAGTGGTAGAGGAAGGAAAGCTTGTCTAGATATTTTTATATTTACCATGCAGTTCTAAACAAATCACAGTAGAAGAAAGGACATTACCTGCTCTTAGGCAGGTAAAAAACAGGGAGCTACAAAGTTTGGGGCAACTGAACTTGCTTTATAAAGCTGAAGAAAAGTTAAATAAAATTTTCAAAGCCATCCATACAGTAAGAAGGGAGCTGAGGTTTGGTTGTCTCTAAAGGTTTTTTTCATTCTCTTGGGCTGCTTATCTAAGGGACCTGGTTGTGCTCACTGCGGTAGCAACAGCCAACTTTCACTGAACACTTACTGGGTGCTGGTGCGTTTCAAAGCACATTTCACATATTAGCTCATTTAACCCTTCTGACAATTTTATGACGCAGCTGTGATTATGTCCATTTTACAGATGAGTTGACTGCGGTTAGATTAGTTGTTATGCAACTAGCACTAGGCAGCCCTGAAGATTCACACCTGGGACATCTGGTTCCGGGTACACACACTTCACCTGTATCGTGTTTCTCCCCCGAGCGCGGAGATGACTCCTAGTCATCTAAGCAAGGCCGGGTGGGGGTGGGGATGGGAGGACTCTTTAAGGAATGGAGGGGCAGCACTCTGTCTATAGTGGGGCCCAGTGATGTCTCATGCTCTGCACAGAATCTAAAGCTCTGATAGGATGCAAACCGTGTAGAAGGAGGTTGCTAGACAAGAAGCACCTGAGACTCTTTCTCTCTGACACCTGGGGATTTGGGACCTCCTGCCCATGGCTCCTCCACCCACCCCCTCCCCACACACAGAACACACACACTCACAACCAAACAACACTGCCCGTTTTCATTTTCATCTGTTTACGTGCTTCCCCCCTCACTGAGACAGACAGGAAACTGTGGTTTGTCCCAGTGCCCCCCCAAGTGAGGAAGCATAGTCCATCCTGGGCCACTCGCCTAAAGGAGAAGCAGGTAGTCAGTTCTAGCGTAGTACCAGCTCCACAGCGGGGCCCAGAACCCCAAGTTCTGCACCTGACTCAGTGAAACTCCTCCAGGAAGAAGCTGCCTTGTGTGCTCACAGAGGCTCACCTACTTCAGACCAAGTCGTACCTCAGCAGCCTGGAAACAGCACTGCCGTGACTCCGGAGTACAGGAAACACAGCCTCTCTTTGCTCTGATGCAGGGAGGCTGTCTCCAAAGAGCTGCTTATAAAGATTAGCTTGCGTGGGTGGCATCTTGCAGCTGAGTTGCTTTGAGAGGTCATGGTTCTTGATCCACAGGGTCAGTAACTGTGGTTGCCCTTTTGCTATCACCATATGCAGCCAATCTAGTTTTCCAGTCCCTTTGGGGGGGGTTAGGTAAGGCACAATTTGGGATCCAGTCAGACCAGGTTTGAAGGATGTTCCGAGAGATAACATTTTGACGCTTAAATTCCTCATTTGGTCAGATGATGCTGACAGCCCTGCCCCGCCGCGTAATGAGATAACATACTTAAAGTACCTGATAATTAGTCACTAATATTCTGAAATCCACTGTGCTAGGTGCTTAGGTCCGTTTTCTCATTTGATCCTCACCACATTACGAGAGACGGTCCATAATACTCGAAAGAAGAATGTCAGGGAAATATGTGATTTGATTGATATCAGACAGCTGGAGGAAGAAGCCCAAATCAAACCCAGGTGGGGATGACTCCAAAATTGGTCTATTTTCCCAGCCCAGTGTTTCCTAATATGCTGGTACCCAGTAGGCACATGCAACCTTTGTTCCCTTTTTTTTTTTAATGTCCACACTTGGCCTTTTTAAAAAGCACAATTTGGTTACTCCCAATTAAACATATGGCATCCCGAATAATCAAATCCTTACGCAGTCACTAAGGGACTGAGGTGTTCTGGGCACTGTGCTTCATTCAGACCTGTCACTAGGCAAACCAACAGAGCTCCTAGAAGGCAAATACCACTGCCTGTGAGTGGGCAGCCTTAATGATGATCCGATAAAACACTGAATGTCAATTACCAGCTACAGTCAATTACCAGCTACAGGGCAGATGGAGCCCTAGGTCTTGGAATGCAAATTCCTTCTCTTTCCAGGAGCTTCTCTTTTCTCTTAATTAGCGATTAGGCTGCAATGTTTTAGACCTGCAGACTGGGCTTGAGGAAAGACTAAGGGAGTGTGGGAGAGGAAAGATGAAGCCAGCACTTCCTGCAGCATGCGGCTACAGTGGTAGAGAAGAAGGGTAATTTGAGGATGTTCCCTCCCCTGGGGCACTGGCAGGGGGGCCAGGGGACTGCAGCGGGTACTTTGAAGGGTTTAAGAGCAAATAATAAATGAGGGCTAGGGAGGTTCTTTTGGTCACCCTAGAAGTGAAAGTGGGTGATAACAAGTCTCATCCTTATGCCTGTGTTTCAGGATTCCCTCCACCCGAGGGAATATTTTGATGGTTTTAAGCTCCTCAGGAAGGCGTGTGAGCTTTAACTGATTTGATCTGCAAGTCAGGACCCTTGTTTAGTTCGAGAGCACCTGGAATGCTCAACGGTCCTGATAGGTTCACCTGCCACCCTTCATCACCTCCAGAGTGGAGGATGTGAGACAGCCCTTTGGGCTCCATAGCACGGTGCTCACTGGGGTGCACACAGGAGCTCTGTCCACAGCCTGATCTTCCAAGTCATTCACTTTCTCGGGGCGCCTGGGTGGCTCAGTTGGTTAAGCGACTGCCTTCGGCTCAGGTCATGATCCTGGAGTCCCTGGATCGAGTCCCGCATCGGGCTCCCTGCTCGGCAGGAGACTGGCAAGACATGTTACACACCTCAGATGGGCAATAAATGGATTTCCATCTACCATACCGTGCTCATGGGAAAGTATTCGTGATTCCACAGATTGGATAATAGGCTTTATTTATTTTGTTTAATTGCAGTTAATAATCACACTCATGCCTTTTGTCCCCTCTTGTGTCTGGTTTTGCAACCAACTGTTCAGTGTTTTTTTAATTTTGGCATCCTTAAGCTAGGACTTGGAAGGACTTTTCACAAACATAGAGGCAATGCAAAATTCTCTTAATTGAGGAAAAAATATACAGGAACCAATCCATCTATACTAGATTTTCATATAAATTGGAGGAGCAGAGAGAGGTTGCTATAATTCTAGTTATAAACTATTTCTGAGGAGCCAGTTTATTTTGTTTTCGGACAGCAGCTAAACAGTATAGAAAACCCCTGTGCAGAGCCCCAGCCAATTATTTTATCCATTCAAAAAAACCATTTTTGGTTTCCTCTTAGGAGCTTCTAACCTAGTGGACAGAACAAACTGCTTGTAAAATCTCAATCTGATACATAGAATTGCCTTTTAATAAATAGTGGCCATTTTATCAGAGAAAATAAATTTGGAGGGTACATTCAATCATTGAGTAAACCTGCTTTGTGCAAGTTCATTTGTTTTCACAATGAATTCCTTTTTTTTTTCACAGTGAATTCCTTTTTGATACCCTTACCTCACCAAGTGGTTTAGATGAGGCTTGTGCTCAAGTTCTTTCTTTTAATAAATAGCAAAGCTACTTGGAACACCAAAAAGGGAAATGAATCCATACCAGGGAAGAACACTCCCAAAAGAGCATGAGCTCAGGCTCAGACACACCTGGGTCACAGCCCAACTCTGTTACTTACCTCCCTGCATTAATTTATGCAAGATTTCTCATCTCTCTGAGCCTCAGTTTCTCATTTATAAAAGGGCTGTTATGTGGATTAAACATTACATAGAATGGCACTTGTAATATGGTAGGGCAATGAATGGGAGCCTGGGTGATTGCTGCATCACCACTATATTCAGGTGTGTTGGCCAAGACTTCACTTTGGATACATTTTTTTAGCAGCAACTGTGGTCAGGACCCAAACAATGGTGGAAACGAAAAGGATCAGCTCTTAATTCCTTGCTCTTCGGACAACGGGCAGGCTGGTGGAAACCAAACCTTTGCAAGTGTGTTGGATCCACAATTTATGAGCCATCCTTTTTGCAGGGGTGCCAACCCACGGGGGTACCAGAGTGGTATTTAGAGCATCTGCAAAACTACACGGATGAATGCCAGCACCTGAGAATAAAAAAGCAATGGGACCAGGAAGGATAAGTCCTGTCAATCAGAAAAGCCTGTGGGGGAGGGAAAGTGGAAGTCACTGTTGAGAAGACAAAATAGAAAAGCAGTGGCCCCCAGACACCTCCAGGCTGTGGAAACAGATCCCTCCTTCTAGCTGCTTGATGTTTATTCTGCATTTGTAGTTCCCAATGAAAAACAAAAAACAACAAATAATAAAAAAAGAAACAACAGTGATCCATCAACCAGATGTCTCCATTTTCATGAGCTTTATCCATTTATCCATTGATCTCTATTATCACAGGACGTCTCCCAAGATTCAGTTCAACAAACTGGCTCCCCAAGGTGGTTGGTGCTCTTTGGACTCATCCCCAAAGCGCAGACAATCCCGAGTTTTTTGGTTAAAATTAAGTATTGACCTGGTAAGGAACAAACTCAGTGTGTAGACTTACATGTGTGTGGGGGGTGGGGGGATATATATGAGATAAAATTTACTGTTTTAACCATTATTAATGTACAGTTCTGTGCCATTAATTGCATTCACATCATAATGCAACCAATACCACCATTCCTGTCTCCAGAACATTTCCATCTTCCCCAGTTGAAAAGGTGTGCCCATTAAGCCCCTACCAACCTCCATTCTACTCTCTATCCCTCTAAATCTGACTCCTCCATGCACCTTATATAAGTGGAATCATACATTTGTTCTTTTGTGACTGGTTTATTTCACTTAACATTTTCAAGGTTCATCCATGTTGTAGCACGTGTCAGAATTTCCTCCCTTTTTAAGGCTGAATAATTGTGTAGACTTATAAGTAAAGCTGCTGTAGTCTCACTTTATGGCCTCATATTTTGAGCCTTGCTATAAAATGTCACACTCAAAAAGGCTTTAAAAACTGAGTTATTTCATTAGTATATAACTTGAAAATACTACTGAGTACTTATTATAGCTAGTGAAAAGTAATAAATGTATGGATTTCTTTTCATGAGAACTGTCTTCACACAGCAGTATCTTAAGTTGGAAACTAGGTATTGGCATCCTTGCAAAGAAATAGTGTTACTTGATTAGCTTTGTGGCTGTAGAGTCACTCAGGAAAGTCACATTCTGTAATTCCTGGCATCTGAGTGATAAAGCACATACATAGAAGCCTACAGATAATGCAGTATCCCAAGGTGGCTCACCAAAATAACCAGATCAAAACCACATGGCTGATCTCTCGTCAAATGCTCTTCCCATTTTCTCTTACTAATCACCCTTGCCAAAAGTTGTTTTATACTCACATTATCTACTTCTGTGTTTATTCATTTATTTAGAGTATATATATATATTCTATATATATATATATATATATTGCTCAAATGTTATAACAAATTTGGCTCTAATCCATAAAGGATATTACAAAGTACAAAAGAAAGCCTAACATTTCTGCAGGAGAAATGGAAGTTCTTCTGATCATATCTGCCTAAAAATTATTATTATATGAGTCTCAATCATGTTTCGTAGCTGTGGATGATGTAATAAATGTGTACATATTCCGGATGATCTCATAAAGCTTACTTTTAACTTAGATCTGCAAACACAAACACAGTGTGCAATGTTATCAAGAGGTGAAACGAGCACAGCAAGTGACTTGTAAATTTTTCAATGGACAAGCATTAATTTTTAAGCTGTATCTTCAGCTTTTGAGACATCACCTCTCTCCCCATGAGACATCACTTCCTGCATGTCCTTTGAACTATTATGGGATGAGATGAGAAAGGAACTAAAAGGGGAATGAAATTTTTTTGATCACAGTAGAAAGATAATTTGGACTGAATAATAGATGAAGACACCAGAAGGAAGAGCTTGTAGGATGAAGTGGAGAACAAAATATTGGCCCCTGAAGTCTGTGCTAAAAGTGATTTTTTTCCAAGAATTTTGTATATCACGCTTGTCATAAACATTTAGTTTCATTGTGCAATGAAGACAGATGACAAGAATTTGCTGCTCCAGCAAACAAAAAAAAAAAAAAGCAACTTCACTATGTCCTTGGAATCTGCCTTTTTTTGGTTTCAAATGTGCAGTGGAAAACTTGGGCCTGCAAGGGCTGGGGTTGGGGACAGTTGTTTATATAACTAATTGGACATCTACATAACTATGAAAATCAGGGCAGGTCCCTCTATTCTCATCTGTTCCAAAGCCAAGCCTTGCTCTAAAGTTAAGAGGCATGCAGACTTGAGAGAGGTGCACAGTTTAGCTGTCCTACGCTGACTCACTTACATAAGCTTCAAGGTTATGAGGGTTTTCTTCATTTTGTGTCTAAATGGTAGGAGGGAAAAACATGTTTTCAGAGTCAGTTATGAGGGAAGAAAAGTGCTTGGGCAGGTCTTAGGTTAGGAAGAACTTTTGTAGATCAGAGGATGATGAGAGATGTGAAGAAACAATTGAAGACAAAGAGACTGGTGGAGAACCATCCTGAAGAAAGATCCAGAGCATTAGATGGACAGCCAACAATGGCCAGGAGCAATGTACCTTCCACAGAGAGAGGAGACAAGTGAACACTCACAGAAAAGATAGGGATTTTGGCATCGAGAAAAAGGATGCTGGAGAAACTCAGTATCTTATCAGCAAATGAGGTAGTGAGGTCACCTTCTGAGAAATGAGTGGGACTTGGGTCTTGGGAAGTTTTGGCCTAGCCCCCGTAAGAAATGCAAGAGGCAACTGGACGGATGAATGAAAGGGTGATCAAGCAGGGTGAGCTAGAGTCATAGTGGGTCATTAGAAGGGTGTTTTGGAGGGGTTATTTGAAATCTCAGCGATGGGGCAATTTCAAGGGATGATTATATCTAAGGTGGCACTTTCTGAGTGCCAATAGAGGGCATTTCAGTTGAGCAGATCAAATACAAAGCCAAGGTATCAGTGCCACCTACTGGCTTATAGAAGCCAATAAGGAGGCAAACAAGAGATCTAGAGAATTCTAAATTTTCATAATACTATTTGAATAACACTTGCTTGACCTAGCCATGCATCCTCTGCAATTACAAAGGACACTTTGGGCATAGATATGGAAAAATTCCCGTAACCATCTAAACAGCATTCGATTTAGCAGAGCAGGGTGCATTTAGCTTAAAATCCTATCCTAGCAGTGGATCTAAGATGCCATGGAGATTAAGGTGGACGGATATCAGGAGTTAGGAGAACCAAACCACTGTGTCAGTTCCTATAGGCATGAATGCCAAGGCAAAGTAACCATCTTTGCCTCCAGGTCTAGCAGGGAGTCCAGTGTATGCCCTTGCTCTTCTGTTCTAATCTAGACTGTCTGAGGAAGTCAAAGTCTCCTGCTAGCATTTGAATTATTACTATCTCTTTACAAATCATTCTTCTCAAAAATCTTTGAGAACCCAAGAGCAGGTTCTTTTCAATTAGTATATATTTGATTAGTATATTCGACTAGTATATCTAGTCCATCTAATACCTAGTATCTAGGTGTTCAAAGAATATCAACAGAATGAATGAATAAATGAATGAATGAATGAAGAATCTGTGATCCTACATTTCTTTAGAATACACTTTCTTTGGGTTTAGAAGCCTCCGTGAAACCCATCTCTCATTCCTGTTCCACTCAGTCCACACCTTTTGAAAGATACATAGCTACCATCCAACTCCATAAACACAAATTATTAGCATTGGCAATGTAGGCAAGACCTCCTTCTTCCTACCAGGTCTGTTCTAGATCCCCTGCTCGTTTTCTTGCTAGTGTCTGGACTGATAATTACTGCTCAGTTGGTTGTGGCAAAGGTCACACTGTGCCAGAAGGGGAAGAGATTACAGCAAGGGCAGTAATTAAGAAGTGGAATGGGGAACCTGAATAAATAAAAGGCCTCATAAATATGATACCTATATTGAGTCAGACAGTCTCAACTTGAAATCACCCACTCCTACCAGACAGTTGCATCAAGAATGCAACTAGTCCATTCTAATACCTTTGTGTGAATTAGTAAAAGGCATCCCCTACAGAGGCAGAGGCAGCCAACACCAGAGTGCATGGCTCGGTGAGATGAACCCGGGCTGGATTTCTGCCTCCACTTGACCACTGGGGCAGTCACCTTGTGCAGTGAACGAATTGCATGTTTACATTCTTTGTCCCCATTGGGGATGCACTGTTTTGGGCCTCAGGCTCCTGGGAGTCACTCCGAACTAAGAACCATGGTTCCATTCTAAAAGTTATATATCAGATTCCTCGGCAACAACTGGAAGATGAAGAAGAGCAGAGTCTAGGATGTGAAGGGTGTGCCAATACTAGATAATTGCATTGCTCTGGATATGTCCTTTTCCCTTTAGTTAACAAAACTAATAGACTAACTCTACATCAAAAGACAAACTCTACCTACCTCTTCATTTTCATTTTTTTGGTTTAGTGCAAGGGAAAGATTTATGTATATAAGGTTTACCTCACCCAACTACGCTAGTTCAGTAAAGCTATGGGACAATGTAGAGGAGTGGACTTCCCTCCATTTCTCACCAGTCAAGTCTGTGTTTCCAGGACTTCAAAGCAACTACAATAAATCAGGCAGCAAATCTCAGAATTTCAGTAAGATGCCTTGGTTAAACCATGCATGAGTAACTGCTACCTCACTATTCTGGCTGGAGCTCAGATTGACTATGTTCAGACATACTTACAGGGGGTGGGGTGATTCTGCTGAAATCCGAAACTATATTTTCTGAGCATGATCAGTTTCCAAACAATACCAAGTGGTTCTTTGGATCAGGCTGAAGAAATTTGTCAATTTCTTTTAGGACAATGGGAGAAGAGGACATGTGTAGTGTGAGTAGAGAGTTGAATTCAATGAGTAGAGACCCATCATTGGTTTATCACTGGATTATCACCTTCAAAGAGGTTGGCCTGTCTCCACCATCTTTACTATGAGAGTAATTTCTTAAATGGTCATAAGGAGTTTGTAAGGCTGGACTTACTTCTGTGGAAAGGCCTCCTATGTGTTTTTCCTTGGGAAAGATAAACTTTCCAATTAAATGAAGGATTCTCTGGCTATCTCTTCATTGTTACTCTTTCAGGGTGAGATGCAGCTCACATCTGTCAAATGTTAGCCAAGCTTCGACTCCCCTTCTTAACCAGTAACCACAATACCCCCAGAATGGTGGGTGGGTCCTGCTTGTTGCTTGACTTGAACCAGGGCTATAAGTGGGGTCTCTGGGGTCCAGAACCCTCAGCCTTTAACAGGAAAGTCAGAAGGAGATCAGTATAGGGGTCCTTTGAGAAGCCCCCGTTGGCCTCTCTCTACTTATAAAATCTGTAACACATGTTGACTAGATCCAAAATTATGTCATTGCCTCATAACGTTTTGAGGTTCCAACTTCTGAGGCCCTTGGGAGAGGAGCAGTTGTTATTGTAAGGTCAGGATTTAGGACGGGCAACTGAAGCCATTCAAGGTCTCCTTGCTATGTTGTTTCCATTGCTTTTAGGCAGCCACAGAGAGATCTGGCTGCTCTCAGACTGACAGCCTAGGCAGCACTGCCATATAGAAATGAGGTAAACAACCGGATTTTGTTCCCTAGGAGAATACATTGATGAACATGGTCACTGCCAGGTCTGTGAAGCCTCGTGTGCCAAGTGCTGGGGGCCAACTCAGGAAGACTGCACTGACTGCCCCATCATAAGGTAAGTGGCCTCTCAGTATCTCCTGTGGTTGAGAGCTCATGGGTGGCAGGATGGAGAGAGGAGGTGTTTACCACCTTAAAGACACCCCCTTGGGCCTGCAGAAAAAGGAACCAAACTCCTTCCCATGACACAAAACCCCTCCGTGGTCTGGCTACAGCCCACCTCTGTAGCATCTTCTCCCCATGATGTCCTGTACCCCCTGCGAGAAAGTTACCTGGACAAGAGGGGCTTCCTCATCAATAAAAATGATGGTGCCTTTGATGCCTGCAGTTGCATCCCCTTCTGCACACCCATCATCTCCATTTGCTGATCAAATATCTGCTCATATTTCTAGAATCAGTTCAAGGATGAACTGTTCTATGAAGGCATTTTGACCACTTCCCAGAATGAACCTTCTCCTCTTTATGTTCCTCTGGCCTCCATATAAACTCCCATGAGCACCTGTGACATTTTAAAACATTAATTTACAAATCTCTATCTCTCTATAGAGGAGCTATATTTCAGTAAGCCCATTGAAATACTCATCTTTGTATCTCCATTACCTATCACAGCACAAGGAAAATAGTAGGCACTCAATAAATGTTTGGAAGGCGAATGAATGGGGAAATAAGTACCTGAATGGTATGAGAATCTGCCAATACACTGGGAATTTCTAGTATAGGGAGTTGGAACCCTGTTGCATTTTTAGTCGACACTCCTCTGATTGGTGCACTTAATATTTGCTGGCTGACTGAGTGTTTGAATGAATAGCCCCATCACTGCTCTGCAAAGTGCATTGGAAGCAGGCTCTCTCCAGACCAGTATGATGAGGTAGCTCAGGAGTTCAAAGTCAAGGGATGGTGAAGTGCTCAGGGACCAGCAAAAGTGGGGCAGCTTTAACACCTTAGACCTGAAGCAAAAGCTGCAACCCTGGAGAAGGGGATGTCTTGCTTGATGGAAAGTGGAGCTGTAAGGGACACAGCCACTCCAGAACCATGGAAGGAGAATGCAGAATTGCAGCCCAAGGGGGGGAATAAATACCCCCAATCTCCCTCTCCTCCCAACCGCAGATCTGCTGGTGTTTTTCCTTGTCTGAAATTAACTGGAGGCCAATGGGGAAACACCATTACAAATGGGGGAAGTGAGCTTGGAGAGACAGGTTCTAGTTGGCACATTTCCAGGACACGGCAGGACAGAGAATGACAAAAAAAAATGGATCTGAGGCAAAGGTAAAGAGACAGACAGAATAACCAGGAGAGTTGGTTTGTCCAAGTTTCTTCCTGGTCTTAAGCTTTTGGATATCTCTAGTCATGGCAGAAAAAATCATCTCTAAAGGAGATTTTTTTTTAAGATTATTTATTTATTTGAGAGAGAGAGAAAGAGAGGGCATGAGTAGGAAGGAGGAGCAGAGGGAGAGTGAGAAGTAGGCTCCCCACTGAGCAGGGAGCCCCAGGCTGAGATCATGACCCAAGCTGAAGGCAGACACCCGACTGAGCCACCCAGGCACCCCGCCTTAAAGGAGTTTTTATCTAGGAGAGAAGTATTCATATTTAACTTATAGGTTTGCTTCAAAATAATATGGGAGGGAAGTAAATCAGTGGGGATATAAGTAAGATTGACCATGCAGTGAAATTGTTGCAGCTGAGAGATGAATACAGAGGAAAGGGTACTGTTGTGTCTTGTATATGTGTTTATTTTATATATTTTTTTTTCCTTAGTAAAATTTTTAAAAATAACATAACCCTGAACTTGTTTTACAGAAAATCAAACTTTAGGAAGCCCTCTCTTTGTATTCTAGTTCTCTCTTTACATTTCCATTAACCCTTGGGTATAGCTCCTTAGAGATGATTGAAAACTTGGAGGAAGAAAGAGCATCTTTTGGCACTGCTATCTAACATGTATAGCTCTGCAATGCTGTGATCCTCATGGTCCTCCCCATGGTCCTCCTGGCCAAAGCTGGCTTCCCACCCAGTCCTGAAGGAGTCATAGAGTCAATGAACCAATTAAAAACATTGAAAGCTACCTCTATTCTGACCCTCCCTCAAATGTTTTATTTGATCTGTTTCAATGAATTCAGCAAGGGGGAAAGACTTTTTGCCAGATTTCATTCTGATTTAACATTAAAGTACCAGGGGCACCTGGGTGGTTCAGTTGGTTAAGTGTCTGCCTTCAGCTCAGGTCATGATCCCAGGGGGCCTGGGATGGAGACCCCCCCCCCCCCCCCCCC
>NC_058415.1:17985101-18061086 GCF_002201575.2 Neomonachus schauinslandi
CCCCCCCCCCCCCCGTCAGGCTCCCTGCTCAGTGGGGAGCCTGCTTCTCCCTCTCCCTCTGCCCCTCCCCCTGTTCATGCTCTCTCTCTCTCCAAGTAAATAAAGTCTTAAAAAAATTTAAAGTACCAAGAAATTACATTAAGAACCCTTGTGATGGCTTATTAAGGCCAAACCAACAATCAGCAGAAGATCCACTAACCCTGATTTGCCATCTCTTATGTTCCAGTTTGTATCACATACACACACATACTGGGGGGTCTGGAAAATTTAGTGCCAATGCAGAGAACATTACCTCTGCCCAGCTCTTTAGCACTTGGTTTTGCCGACTTCTTCCTTTCCATAAGCCCCATTGGACCTGGAATTGTTCACTGCTTATGAAAAGGCTAAGAGCATGCCTGAGTTGGGGACGAAATGCCTCCCCTGCAGAGATTAGCTTGACCAATTGTCTCAGAAATCCACAGTGGATGACTGGCAGTCCTAGAAATGGCTTGAGTTGGCTTTACAGGAAATTGTCCTCAGCCCCATTGAGCCCAGAGCAAGATTGTCTATTCTCTTCCACTAGGGAAGATTTGTTAGTGTCAGTGGAAATCTGTGCCACTTGAAATGGTACTTTTCTCAAGTTCCTTAGCAATTTTCCTTAAGGGGAATAGATGGTGCAGGGGATGATGTAATTCAGTGCCTTTACCCAAGCATGACTGTTTTCCTTCTCTTTTTCGATCTTTAGAAAGAATCACATTCTTCCAAAAACCTGTGTACTTCACCTATGCTTTCCTTAGGGTAGATATGAAGGGAGGTGGTTTAAAGCACCATTATGTGCTTGGTATTTTCTTAAAATCAAGCACTCAAGTCAGAAAGGCAGCCCCATCCATATATAATACACAAAAGTATTACACCATTGGCTTCACCCCCAAGTCTGCCACCCCCACTTTCTGGACGCTTCTACATGGTTCCCATCATTAAGAATATTAGATCACCTCTCCCAAGAGAAATTATTTCCCCCTAAGCAAATTCATCAGCTCTTTCTATAAAAGGCAAAAAATGACGATATACTTTTCATTCCCTTTGCAACTGAATTTAGGGGGAAAAAAGAACCCTCACAAGTAAACATTCCCATTCTCCCTTCAGCAGAGTATCTAGTAGCTTCCTTGTTGAAAAACCTCAGAAAGCTCTTACACAGTTTTTCTTAAAGGGAGGTTTGGGGTATTTTTTAACTAGTCACATCCAAATGATTCCTTGAAAAATGTTCTAGCTCAGAAACCAGAGCCAGGGTGGGGCTGGGATATTCCCAGTTGGCATTAGTGCCATCAACTAAAAATCTGGGCTGGGAGCACAGCCTTCTCATTATACACCATGGTGCAGGGGATCTGTTTTGACATGGACAACCAGATGTGCATACATGTCTGCTTAGGGCTAGGACTTCATGCCCTGCAGTGGGACCAAGGCTTGTTCACTCCAGTGGTGCTTGCTATGGTGACCAGAACCTGAAGGGCAGAGAATGCAAGAACGAGGTGGCTGTCTGTCTTATGTTGGTGGTGTTAATCCCATTGTTTCTTTTTTTTTTTTAATAGAAATTAAAATTTTTTTTTTAAGATTTTATTTATTTGTGAGAGAGAGGCAGGCAGAGGGAGAAGCAGACTCCCTGCTGAGCAAGGAGCCTGATGTGGGACTCAATCCCAGGACCCTGGGATCATGACCTGAGCCAAAGGCGGACACTTAACTGACTGAGTCACCCAGGCACCCCAATCCCATTGTTTCTAACAGATGGAAATGACACAGACTTTCAGGGTGTGGAGATGAGATGGAAGATCACAAGCAACAGCCTATTCAGGCTGCCTTGCTCCCATTCCAACCTGCACAACCCTGTGACTGAAATGGCCCATCCCCAGCTCAGGGCTGGCTCTAGCTATAGAAACAGTGGGATTTAGACCCACCATTGCACCCCAGGCCTACACCTGACCTTCCATGGGATGTCCGGCTTGGGGGAAGAGAGTTAGTAGAGAGAGAAAGGAGCCCTACCTTTGCTGACAGGCCCTCCGCTCTCTCAGGCCAGGATGCCAACCTTATACCATCGGGGGTACGTGTGTGCTACATGGTCAGTTAGCCTCACAACTGAGACAGTAGCTACTACTGTAAGGAAACTTGAACAGACCCAATTTGACACCACCTGTGTTAACTTAGGACGCATTTAGCAAATTCCTTGGTAATCCATACTATCAGTGAGCAGAAGGCAGAATAGCAGCTCTCAAAATGTGTTCCCTAGACCAGCAGCATGAGCTTCACCCAGGAACTTAAAAAACACAAATTCTCAGCTCTCTCCCCCAAAGACTCACTGAATTAGAAACTCTGGGGGTGGAGCCCACAGCTCACTTTATTACCGCATTACCTATCTGACTCTTGCATTTGGTAAATATTTTGTATTTTTCTGAGCAAAGTTTTTGGATATGATTTACCTAATCCTGTTTGCTCTTGGGATTACTTTGCAAAGGAAGAAAAGAAGCAAAACTATGAAAATATTAACAGTGACATTATGATATGTATTTTATGTGTATAAAATCAAAGGTTTTAGAAGCCCCCATACTAACTCATCTGTGGTGTCCTTGTAGGTGTTTGCAAACATGATGAAAAAAAGTTGGTACTTTAGGGCACCCGGGTGGCTCAGTTGGTTAAGCGACTGCCTTCAGCTCGGGTCATGATCCTGGAGTCCCAGGATCAAGTCCCACATTGGGTTCCCTGCTCAGCAGAGAGTCTGCTTCTCCCTCTGACCCTCCCCTCCTCATGCTCTCTATCTCATTCTCTCTCTCTCACATGAGTAAATAAAATCTTAAAAAAAAAAAAAAGTTGGTACTTTAGACATCAGGAAACACTTGCAAAAATGACACTCAAAATCACTTTTATCGATTAATCGCCATATGCATAGGCCAAGTTTATAAGTAGCACATAAGCACCAGGACCGCGCTTTATTCTACCCTTTCGAGAGCCCTTGATGTTGACATTTCCCCTGTAAAGTGTGCATATGCTGATAACTAAAGGAAGAATATTTTCTCCAAGGCCTCTGGATTCAGAGGCCTATTTAGTGTCTTGAAAATTTAAAGACCTCCATCTGACTGTTGACTGTGTTTGGCTGGGGCCCACACTATGGGTTTAATCCCTGCAGGCACTGGTTAGCTTATTTGGAACCAGACTCTGGATCGCATCCTGAGCCAGTTTCTGGCATGTCTGCTGTTGGGTCCAAACCTTGGGCCAAGGATGGGTACGTGACTAATATTCCACATGTTCTAAGATGATCAGTCCCAGGCATCCCCCTTGTTTCTGGAGCAATGAAACCAAGTCTGTGCACTGAAACATGAACACCACATGTTCTCATACTTAGAGCCATTCCAGAAAGTCGCCCTTTCAAACCCTGAAATCTGCTCTTCCTCTAGGACTTTTGACAATGGCCGCTGCATTTTCAAATGTCCCTCAGGGAAATTTGAATTTCAGAACGAATGCCATCCCTGCCACTACACCTGCCGAGAATGCCAAGGAAATGAGCCTTCCAGCTGCACTGCCTGTGGAGTAGGTGAGGAAGTCTGGCTGCTCTCTTCTTCCTTTCTTCAAAGCTGTTCTCCCACTGGTTTGACTCAGAAGCTTCAACTCTGGGGACAAGGGGTAGATATTAGACAGCTGTTCATTGGAGAGTGTGTATCACCTTGAAGTTTCTGCTTCTTGTCAGGAAACGAATTCACATTATCATAGGCGCAGACTCACTGCCCCTAAGGAGATGAGAGAGAAGCTAAGAGATGTCCTTCTGGAGAAGGAGAAAAAAAGGTCATTCAGACATGATGTCAGACATGAGACTGTCAGGAAAGCTAAGATTTGTTGAGGTGAAAGTGAAAAGCGAGAAAGTTAAGGGTGACACATTCAGTCTTCAAGAGAAATATTGAAATAGAGGCTGTGTCAAGGTCTCCTCAGCCCTGAGCTATGCCATTTAGAAGTTGTCAGAGCCCTACTGTAGGAGCAAAGGAATTGTTTCAACACAAAAATATTACTTTTTGTCTCCGCTTTAACAGTTCAAGTTTCTGCTGTCATTGGATTATATTCCATGATCTCAAAGGTCCTCTGCAGTTTGACCCTTGAGTCCTTTCCAACTTCCCCTCATATGTCTGTTCCCCACTTTGACCTCATGTGGGCCAGATTCATATTTTACTTGACCTTTTAACATTTCAGCCAAATTTTAAAATTGGGAAATTTCAAAGAAAAACCTTGGTGGTTTGGTTTTTTTGTTTGTTTTTGTTTTGGCTTGGTTTGGTTTCTTTTGAAAACTTGGAGCACAACACTGGGCACCACTCGGCCTACATTCCCCAAATGGTTGACTAGAGATCAGAGGAGGCTGCTCTCTGTTTCTCCACAGTTGCCACCACTCCCTATTGTCTCACTGATCCCAAGGCCATCAGTTACCACCACCATCGTGCTTACATGGTTTTTTTCTGGTGGAAGAGAATTATTTATCTTTATTCTTCCTTGTAATATAACCAAGAAAAATGAAGAACAAATTGAGAGTATCATGCATTTGCAGGAAAATGGGAGATAACACATTTCTTTGTGTAAATTAAAATTATTTCTTTGTGTCTCTTATGTAAACAAAGTAGATCTATATCAATTTTTCTCTGTAGCCTGCTCGTTTCTGTTTCCTTCCTCATCTAAAGGATGGTGATAATGGTTTTCTACTTTTAAGATTATGACAATGAAATGAGGTTAAATGAGGTAAAATAACAAAGCACTTAAACAGGGCTGGGCACATAAGAAGTACTCAATAAATATTAAATACTACCCTTACTACTACTACTACTACCACCACTGTTATTGTTCGTACCTACTTACTCCTGTGGGCATGTGAATTTCTCTAGCTGTTCAAAGACTTCACTGGAAATGTTCCCCACTTATCTGCCTGACCTCTATTTATTTTTAGGTCTCAGTTTCAACATCATTTCCTCAATGAGGGCTGCCCCAATTTCCTTGTCTGGGATGGGACCTCTCTATATGTGCATCCTTGGAGCCTCCGCTTACCCCTTTACAGTCATCCTCAAACTTGATAGCTATCTTGTCCATAAGACTCTATGTCCTGTAAGAGCAGTGAATGGTTTCTACCTGAGCACTAGCTTTGAGCACTGGTAGAGCATCGGCATGCACAGTATAACTGAATAAATGAATGGTTCAGTAGAAAGAATATCAGTACCAGCAATCAGGATACCTGGGTTCTAGTTCCTCCTTTGTGACTAATGAACTGAAGATATTAATCCTGTCTCTTCACCTCTTTAAGTCTCTCCTTGTTTGTAAAAAAAAAAAAAAAAAAAAAGAATGGGGGTGGAGGTGGCACATCAACAAGACAGCATCTAAAATCCCTTTCACAGTTAAAACACACTAAATCTTCATACATAGTCCAAAATTAAGGATTCGCTTGAATACTGAACAAATGTCTAATATGTTCTAAGCATCCTTATAGTTACTTGGGCCAATCCACACAAAAGATGCTTTGACATCTTTTTTGTTTAAAAGTCTATGTTTACTCCATATCTTAACAAAAGTTCACATGTAGAAGTTACTACACATAGTTGCCATAGAAAATGCAAGAAATGATTGTATGATGCTTGCCGTCAAGGACTTTACAGCCTAACAGGGATTTGTGCTCATGTATTATAAAACAAGAAAATATTCAAGACCAAAGGAAGGAAGGAATCCTACCACAAGTCAGAGAGGAAACATCACTTTCAGCTCTAGTGAACAGAAAAGCCTTGCCAGAGAAGGCATTGTTGAGCAAGCTCTGATTAGCAGGGTTCCCTCCTATTAGGAGCACAATGCCCCTAGTGCATATATGAGCATGGCCAGTACATGAAACAGTGCTAAAGACAAGGGATGCCTGACCTGAGGCAGTTCCATATCAACAGGCTTTAATACTGAGGGGTGCTCAGGTGGCTCAGTCTGTTGGGCCTCTAACTCTTGGTTTTGACTCAGGTCATGATCTCAGGATTGTGGGATTCAGCCCTGTGACAGGCTCCATGTTGGGCACCGAAACTGCTTGAGATTCTCTCCCCATCCTCCCTCCCCCTCTGCTCCTGCCCCTGCTCCTCTCTCAAATAAATACTTAAATAAAATCGTTAAAAAAAAATAAAAGGCTGAAAACCCTCTGACTACAGGGTGCCAAATACACACATAAGCATCTCCCATCAGTTCACAGAAATCCCACCTTTGCTTAACTGTAATTTTGTTAAGATTTAGGTTTGAATCCTTTTGAAAATACAGACTTCTAGCCCTGTTGGTGAAGATTCCCTCTAAGTTCTTGTCCAGATTTTCCTCTACAAAACTGAATCCAAAGCTAAATTTGACCAATCACACAACTACAGTAAGAAAAATGTTGAAGCTAAACTTTATAAAGTTTACTTTCAGAATCCCTCAGCCTTTATATTTTTTAAGATTTTATTTATTTCTTTAAGAGAGAGAGCATGAGCTGGGGGGGGGGGAGGTGCAGAGGGGAGGGAGAAGAAGACTCCCTGCTGAGCAGGGAGCGCGTTGCGGGGCTCAATCCCAGGACCCCAGGTCATGACCTGAGTTGAAGGCAGACACTTAACCGACTGAGCCACTCAGGCAGCCCCTCAGCCTTTCTTTCATCATTTCCAGCAATCCTTTCCCTTCATGTCTTCCACCCTCAACCTTTCTTTCTTCCTGAAGGCATGCTGTCTTCACATGAGTCCACCATCTCTTCTAATGAAATTAGTTAGCTACAAGAGATGCTCTGGAAACAGCCAATTGCTCTTAGGTATAAATGAAAGCCATTCTCAGAGTTTCTTGCACTTTGACTCATATTATCACATGAAAGGTTTAGCACCTTACAAAAATATCAGCCCTTCTGGTACTAGAACAAGCTTCCCTTATTTATTGTCACAATAATTTAAATTCTGAGACTCTGGTCAAGTAGCCAAAAATTTATGCATGATAATTTAAATCACTGGGGTATCCAAATTACCAGCCAAAGCTAAATGAGCTGCCATACTACCCAGGCTATTAGAAATTTGAGCCAATCTTGGTGTAATTCTGGACCAAACCTGTGGGAAAAGCTGCCCTTGATCAAGGCATCTAAGTTAACTCCTTTACAGGGTCCATGTATTTTAAATACCAAGACCATCCAAATCTGTTTTTTAAACTCAAATTGTAATGCCCAAAGTGGTTCAAATAATAAAGCCATGTCTGAACAATACAAATGGGATTGGAGAACATCTCCTCTGATATCGGAACCCATCATTGTTAATTTTATTTTTAGATTGTTGATCCAGTTGGATATGTTAGAAAAATGGGAATATTGCTAAATATTAATGCACTTAGCCACTCATCCATTCATACAACAAATATGTATTTAGATCTCAATATATCCCAGGCTGTCCCAAGCCTCTGGATCCTGAGGTGATGTCATGGAAGGGTGTAGGGCATGGATAGAAACTGCTGAATGGAGGAGAAAGTAGCTTCCCACTGTTCTCAAATCTTCCTACCTATATCTGAGAAGTTCAGCCCTCTGAAAAATAGGATCTTTTCTGAATGAGTTTTGGTGGAAATGGGGTTTGCTAGGGTTTTCATAAAGTGTCTGAGAAGAACAGAGCTTGGAAGGTTGACCCTTTTGTGGTGTCGAGATTCCACGTTCCACCAGATCAGGGGTTTGTGCTCCATATCAACCTGCAGCTGTAGAATCACCAAATGCACATTACATCCTCCCAAACACTCTCCTTCCCTTAAAGGATAATGTTCATCCAACTCAAACTTGGAGAGCGCAGACACATTCTTGCACCACCCTAGGTAAATCCTCTTTATTGGCTTTGTCCCCTGAGAACCAGCAGACTTCCAGTTGGAAATCACAAACAGAAAAGAGGTAGCTTCAGAGCCCATAATCCAAGGGTGTGATTTTTAAATTGGATTTGAACTAGGGATTTAATTAAGGACAAAACATCAGGTTGGATCACTTGGACACAAAAGTACTTAAATGTTGGCAATTTCATGTGGTTCGATCATTCATACTGACATTAAGATTCTGCCCTTGCAACACAGGGTTAGTGATATCTTTATCCACAGATTCAGCAGCCTTGCACCTTGAAGGTCAACGCTTCTGGGTCTTCATGTGGTATATCACGAGTGAACACTAGCCCCAGTTATTCTGGGAAACACAGGTCAGCTGTTCTGCAGAGGCAGGAGCATATGGGAGACTTGATCCAGAGAAGATGGATACCCTAAATACACTCAGCACAAACAAAAACCCCAGTAGGGTGAGGGTAGGAGACCTCTAGGCACATTTTGTTAATTTTGTGTATATAAACTGATTATAATCCTTTGTCATTCATTGTGACTTATAATTGGTTCGAATTTTCTATTCCCCCCAAAAGCATATTCCCATAGTCTCATATTAGACATACTGCTAGTTCTTTTCAAGTAGACTCCAATGTTGACAGAAGCTCAGGACTTCCAAAAATCCATTTAAGGAGTCAAAAAGGTGTGCTTGGTCTAGCACTTCAATACGCTGTCATCGTAGGAGTTGGCAACAATGCAAAAATTCAGATTTTTGGACAGTTAATACAAGCGTGTGATTTTGATAACAGAATTCAAAATCATTCTAAAAGACTGCACGCTTACAAAAATGGCTCTATCAGTAAGCAGTTGTTTATTCTTATAGGACCTCTATAGCTCCCAAGTCTGAGAGCTTTCACAGACACCAAAAAGAGCCCTTGGGGAAGTTAAACACTTTCTGACTCCTAGTTATTCACAGAGGGTGGTTTCTGCTTTTGCAGTGACATTACAGATGGTAGTCCCTACTCACTCAAATATACAAAATAGTCAAAAATTATTCCCTACAATGAAAATTTTTCAACTATAAGTATATATTGTAATTTTCATGAAATGCATTCTTATACTCCTGGTCCCTTAGCAGCCAAAATACTTACTTACATCTTTAAAAAAAAAAAAATCTTAGGTTATATTAGCTTCACAGTTAATTTTGTACATTTTCCTTCTTTTTGTTACCCCTCCATCTGTTCAGATAAGCATGGCCAGGAGCGCTTCCTATATCAGGGGGAGTGTCAGGAGAGCTGCCCAACAGGCCACTACCCTGCCGAGGGGCACACCTGCCTGCCCTGCTCAGACAACTGTGAGCTTTGCCACAGCGCACACATCTGTACACGATGCATGGGCGGCTACTTCATAGTGCCCACCAACCATACCTGCCAGAAGTTGGAGTGTGGACAAGGTAAGGCTGCTCTGGGCCACTGTCTTATAGCAAGAGGTAGCATGAGGAGCTATGCCTAGATGGCTCCAAGATTTGAATTGACCTTCTGGCTTTAATGTTGGCACCTGGGATGACTTTGTGTGACTGCATGTCCAGTGGGGACAGTTGATGTCTCCTCCTCTCTTCCTCCACACACCTTTCTCTGGGTCTCTTCAGACACATTCCAGAGACATAGGAATATAGCTAATCACAGAGAAATTGATATTAATCAAGGGTTTGTGGGCAGGGTAAATGGAGAGAAAATCAAATTAGAACCTGAAGGTCCTGACCAACAATTTTCTCCCTCCCAATTACAAGTTATTACTAGTTATGAGACCCTGTGCAAAATCAGTCTAATTTCTCTATGCCTTTTTTTCTTCATGTGTGAAAGGGTGAGCATTGCACCAAGCTGTTGCAATGAGAAAAAGCTTACCTAAAGCTACTTGAAAATATTAAGTGTTCTGCAAATCTTATGTGTTATTGCTAGTGCCCAATTCCTTATCTTATATGGGAAGAGGGAGATTAAAAAACAGGACTTACAGGGCGCCTGGGTGGCTCAGTTGGTTAAGCGACTGCCTTCGGCTCAGGTCATGGTCCTGGAGTCCCGGGATCGAGTCCCGCATCGGGCTCCCTGCTCAGCAGGGAGTCTGCTTCTCCCTCTGACCCTCCTCCCTCTCATGCTCTCTGTATCTCATTCTCTCTATCTCAAATAAATAAATAAAATCTTTAAAAAAAAAAAAAAAAAAAAAAAAACAGGACTTACAGTTTTTGTTCTTTTCCATGTAAGAATGCTACAGACTGTCTCTGCTCTGTATAAGAATTATGCCTGGTCTGGTGCTAAAAAGAGTTCCAAGATGTTTCTAGAATAATTAAAACACTCATTCCTTTTTCTGCTTTATGTTTACTAATGTAGTATAGGATTTAAAACTTAAAAAAAAAATTTAGGAAAGCAGATTTAAAAAGACAGAGTCTGTTCATTTATATACCCAATTCCATATTCCCAGAAGTAGAACTCATTTTTTTAATAAATAAAATCTACCAGTTGATGACAAAGCTAGTTGCATGGCATATAGTCCAACTTGTTCTATTTGTACCAATCAAACTGATACAATCTGTTAAATTAATGGAAAGAGATAAGAAGGGGGATCCAGGGTGGAGGTGTAAATAGGCTCTGAACTCATCTCCTTCTACAGATACAATACTTTTAGAGCTACATGCAGAATAATTTTCCTCCAAAATGGACCTGAGAACTGGATAAAGTGCACCTCTACAACAAAAGATAAAAGAAACACATCAAGGGGAACCTGGGTGACTCAGTCCATTAAGCATCCAACTCTTAGTTTTGGCTCAGGTCATGATCTCACAGCCATGAGATCAAGTCCCACATCAGGCTCTGTGCTGAGTGTGGAGTCTGCTTCAGATTCTCTCTCCCTCTCCTTCTCCCTCCCTTCTGCTTCTCCCCCCCCACTCACTTGCATTCTCTCTCTCTCTAAAATAAATAAAATCTTTTTTAAAAAGAGAGAGACACACATCAAGACACAGAAAAAATATCCAAAGAAATAACGGCTAAAAACTTCTCTAATCTGGGAGAGGAAGGGAGGGAGAAGGACCGGGAGAGAGAGAGAATTCCAAATGAGATGAACCCAAAGAGAACCACACCAAGATATATAATTAAAATGGTAAAAGTTAAAGATAAAAAGAGAATCTAAAAAGAGGTACAGAAAAACAATTTATTTAATGTACAAGGAAAAACTCATAAGCCTACTAGCAAATTTTTGAGCAGAAACTCTATCCAGGCCAGAAGGGAGTGGCATGATTCAAAGTGCTGAAAGCAAAAAAATTTCCAACCAAGAGTTGTCTACTTGCTAAGGTTATCATTCAGAATGAAGGAGAGGTTAGGAGTTTTCCAGATAAGCGAAGGCTAAAGGAGATCACCACTAAAACAGCTTTAGAGAAAATGTTAAGGAGATTTCTCTAAACTGAAAAGAAAAGACACTAATAATGTGAAAAGATATGAAAGTATTAATCTTGCTGGAAAAAGTAAATATATAGTAAAGGTAGTGAATCCATCACTTACAAAGCAAGGTTAAGGTCAAAAGACAAAAAGAGTAAAATTAATTAAAATTAAAATAATTAAGGATGCATAAAATTAAAAGATGTAATATGTGTCATCAAAATTATAGAATGAGGAGCTTTGGAATGTGTTCAAAATTAAGTTGTTATCAACTTAAAAAAACCTCTTATATACATGGGATATTATATGTGAACCTCATGGTAACCACAAAGAAAAAAAACTTAGAGTAAATATACAAAAGAAAATGAGGAAGGAATCTAAACATAACACTAAAGAAAGCCATCAAACCACAAGGGAAGACAGAGAGAAAAGGAACAGAAAGGAACTTCAAAAAAAAGCCAGGAAACAATTATCAAAATGACAATAAGTACATACTTATCAATAATTACTTTATATGTAAATGGACTAAATTCACCATTCAAAAGACAGAGTAGCTGAATGGATTTAAAAAATCTATATGCTGTCTATAAGAGACTCACTTCAGAAATAAGGACACACACAGACTGAATGTGAAGGGACAAAAAAAATTTCGTGCAAATGGAAATGAAAAGAAAGCAGGTGTAGCTAGACTCATATCATACAAAATAAACTTTAAAACAAAGACAATAGTGTATAGGAATACCACTGATTTCTGTGAATTGATTTTATATCCTACCACTTTACTGAATTCCTGTATGAGTTCTAGCAGTTTTGGGGTGGAGTCTTTTGGGTTTTCCACATAAAGTATCATATCATCTGCAAAGAGTGAGAGTTTGACTTCTTTGCCGATTTTCTTTCTTTCTGTTGTCTGACTGCTGAGGCTAGGACTTCTAGTACTATGTTGAATAGCAGTGGTGATAGTGGACATCCCTGCCTTGTTCCTGACCTTAGGGGGGAAGCTCTGTTTTTCCCCATTGAGAATGATATTGACTGTGGGTTTTTCATAAATGGCTTTTATGATATTGAGGTATATACCCTCTATCCCTATACTCTGAAGAGTTTTGATCAAGAAAGGATGCTGTATTTTATCAAATGCTTTTTCTGCATCTATTGAGAGGATCATACAGTTCTTGTTCTTTCTTTTATTAATGTATTGTATCACATTGATTGATTTGCGGATGTTGAACCAACCTTGCAACCCAAGACAGAAGAAAGAGAAATTAAGGAGTCGATCCCATTGACAATTGCACCCAAAACCATAAGATACCTAGGAATAAATCTAACCAAAGAGGCAAAGGATCTGTACTCAGAAAACTATAAATACTCATGAAAGAAATTGAGGAAGACACAAAGAAATGAAAAAACGTTCCATGCTCATGGATTGGAAGAACAAATATTGTGAAGATGTCAATGCTACCTAGAGCAATCTACACATTCAATGCAATCTCTATCAAAATACCATCTTTTTTCAAAGAAATGGAACAAATAATCCTATGGAACCAGAAAAGACCCCGAATAGCCAGAGGAATGTTGAAAAAGAAAAGTAAAGCTGGTGGCATCACAATTCCAGAGTTCAAGCTCTATTGCAAAGCTGTCATCATCAAGACAGTATGGTACTGGCACAAAAACAGACACATAGATCAATGGAACAGAATAGAGAGCCCAGAAATGGACCCTCAACTCTATGTTCAACTAATCTTTGACAAAGCAGGAAAGAATGTCCAATGGAAAAAAGACAGTCTCTTCAACAAATGGTGTTGGGAAAATTGGACAGCCACATGCAGAAGAATGAAACTGGACCATTTCCTTACACCACACACAAAAATAGACTCCAAATGGTTGAAAGACCTAAATGTGAGACAGGAGTCCATCAAAATCCTAAAGGAGAACACAGGCAGCAACCTCTTTGACCTCAGCCGCAGCAACTCCTTCCTAGAAACATCGCCAAAGGCAAGGGAAGCAAGGGCAAAAATGAACTATTGGGACTTCATCAAAAATAAAAAGCTTTTGCACAGCAAAAGAAACAGTCAACAAAACAAAGAGGCAACCAACAGAATGGGAGAAGATATTTGCAAATTACATATCAGATAAAGGGCTAGTACCCAAAAACTATAAAGAACTTATCAAACTTATCAAACTCAAAGAACAAGTAATCCAATCAAGAAATGGGCAGAAGACATGAACAGACGTTTTTCCAAAGAAGACATCCAAATGGCCAACAGACACATGAAAAAGTGCTCAACATTGCTCAGCATCAGGGAAATCCAAATCAAAACCTCAATGAGATACCATCTCACACCAGTCAGAATGGCTAAAATTAACAAGTCAGGAAATGACAGATTTTGACGGGGATGCGGAGAAAGGGGAACCCTCCTACACTGTTGGTGGGAATGCAAGCTGGTGCAGCCACTCTGGAAAACAGTATGGAGGTTCCTCAAAAAGATGAAAATAGAGCTACCCTACGACCCAGCAATTGCACTACTGGGTATGTACCCCAAAGATACAAAACTAGGGATCCGAAGGGGTACGGGCACCCCGATGTTTATAGCAGCAATGTCCACAATAGCCAAACTATGGAAAGAGCCAAGATGTCCATCGACAGATGAATGGATAAAGAAGATGTTGTGTATATATACAATGGAATATTATGCAGCCATCAAACGGAATGAAATCTTGCCATTTGCAATGACATGGATGGAGCTGGAAGGTATTATGCTGAGCAAAATAAGTCAATCAGAGAAAGACATGTATCATATGATCTCACTGATATGAGGAATTCTTAATCTCAGGAAACAAACTGAGGGTTGCTGGAGAGGTGGGGAGTGGGAGGCATGGGGTTGCTGGGTGATAGACATTGGGGAGGGTATGTGCTATGGAGAGTGCTGTGAATTGTGTAAGACTGTTGAATCACAGACCTGTACTTCTGAAACAAATAATACATTATATGTTAAAAAAAAGAAGATAGTAGGAAGGGAAAAATAAAGGGGGGAAAATTGGAGGGGGAGATGAACCATGAGAGACTATGGACTCTGAGAAACAAACGGAGGGTTCTAGAAGGGAGGGGGGTAGGGGGATGTGTTAGCCTGGTGATGGGTATTAAAGAGGGCATGTATTGAATGGAGCACTGGATGTTATACACAAACAATGAATCATGGAACACTACATAAAAAACTCATGATGTAATGTATGGTGATTAACATAATAAAATAAAAAAAACACAAAGACTATAAAAAATGGTAAAGAAAGGCACTATATAATGATAAAGAGATGAATATGGCTAAAAGATATAATATTTATAAATATATATGCACAACATAGAAGCACCAAAACTATCAAGCAGATATTAGCAGATCTAAAGGGAGAAATTGAAAGCAATACAATAATGGTAGAAGACTTTAACACCCCCACTTATATCGATGGATAGATCATCCTTACAGAAATCAATAAGGAAATATCAGCCTTAAACAACACATTATACCAGATGGGCTTAATAGATATATATATTCAAAAGCAGCAAAATACACATTCTTCTCAAATACACATGGAACATTTTCTAAGATAGATCATATGTTAGGCCACAAAACAAGTCTCAGTAAGTTCAAGAAGACTGAAATCATATCAAGCATCTTCTTTGACCACAATGGTATGAAACTAGAAATAAATTACAATAATAAAACTGGAGTAATCAGAAAAACATGGAGATTAAGCAACATGCTACTGAACTACCAAAGGGTCATCAAAGAAACCAAAGGATAAATTAAAAAAAAAAAAAAAACCCCCCACACACACACAAAAACTAGTGATGTACTGTATGGTGACTAACGTAACATAATAAAAAAAAATTATAATTAAAAATAAATAAAAATAAACTAGAGACAAACAAAAATACAAATATGACATACCAAGATCTATGGGATAGAGCAAAAGTTGTTCTAAGAGGAAAGTACATGGGAATACAGGCCTATTTCAAGAAAAAAGAAAAATCACAAATAAATAATTTAACTTTATATCTAAAAGAACTAGGAAAAAAGAACAAAGGCCAAAGTTAGTAGAAGAAAAGAATATAATAAAGATCAGAGTAAATATAAATGAAATAGAGATTAAAAGGACAATTAAAAAAGATCAATAAAATTAAGAGCTGGTTCTTTGTAAAGATAAAATATTGACAAACCTTTAGCTAGATTCACCAAGAAAAAAAGACAGGAGGCTCAAATAAATAAAATCAGAAATGAACCAGAAGTTACAATTGATAACATAAAAATATGAAGGATCTAAGAGACTAAGAAAATTATACACCAACAAATTGGACAACCTAGAATAAATGGATAAATTTCTAGGAACACACAATTTCCAAGACTAAATCAGGAAGAAATAGAAAATCTGAATAGACCAATTACTAGTAAGGAGATTAAATCAATAATTAAAAAAAAATTACACCTAAAGAAACTACAAAAAGGAGAACAAATTTCATTTTTATAAACAATAAAAACATATGATCATCTCAATAGATGCAGGAAAAACATTCAATAAAATTCAACATACATTTATAATAAAAACTCTCAACAAAGTGGGTATAATAAACATAATAAAAATAATAAAGGCCATATATAACAAACCCACAACTAACATCATACTCAACAGTGAAAAGCTAAAAGCTTTTCCTCTAAGATCAGGAAAAAGACAAGGATGCCCACTCTTGCCACTGTTTTTCAACATAGTATAAGAAGTCCTAGCAATTAGGGCAATTAGGCAAGGAAAAGGAATAAAAAGCATCCAAATTAAAAACAAAAAACTAGGAGCTTCCAGGTTGGTGAACACACTGGCAGTGTGGGGAGAGTGGTGTGCCTGGAGGGTGCATGGAAGCTCCTTGCTTCTTTCTGGAGAGAGAGATTGAGAGAGTGAGAGGACACGACCAGAGGATGAGAGAGGGGCAGAGGGAGAGGGAGGGAGAGAATCTCAAGCAGGCTCCACAATCAGCATGGAGACATTCGCAGGGCTCCGCCTCACCAAACCCATGAGGTCATGACCTGAGCTGAAATCAAGAGTCCAACACTTAACTGACTGAGCCACCCAGGTGCCCCTCCCACATCCTTTTATAACTAAGCAATGAATGAGAATTCCTGTTCATATCCTTGCCAGCAATTTGTGTTATCAAGTGTTTTGGATTTCAACCAATCTAAATGTTTTATATGGAGTTGGGAAAAGATGGCAGAGGAGTAGGGGACCCTATTCCAACCGGTCCCTGGAATTGAGCTGGATATCTACCAGACCACTCTGAACACCCATGAAATCAGCGGAGATAATAAGAAGATATATCTGGATCTCTACAAAGAGAACATCACAAGTGGTTGGTTATAAAGCGGGGAGCCATGATTCCGTGGGCACATATCCGAAGATAAACAGAAGGGGGAGGGAGCTGCCATAAGCATTGGTGCCAGGAAGGTGAAATAACACAGGAGCACAAAATTCTCCCACGCTGGGGACAGAGCACAGACTCGCAGACCAGTGGCGATGGGGAAAGGACATTAGGGCAGCCCCCTGGAATAAAACCTAGAGCAGCGGGACCAGGCGTGCGAACTGAGGGTGGCTGGCAGTTTTAGAAGCACAAAGGGCAGATTTGTGTCCCAACCTGGAGACGAGGACTGGAGCTCTGCTGAGAGGCGCACAACCCAGGACGCTGCAGTTTATAGCAGCACAGACAGGAACGGAGATAGTGTGGCCTGGAGAGCTCACTGAAGGACAGACTGCAATCTCGCTGCCCTGAGGCAGAGGGTTAGAAGTGGTCTCTTCTGCTCTGAAGAGACATCAGGAAAAGCTGCCAGAGAACAAAAGCCCCCAAAAACTGGTTTTCACTGAGCCCATCCCCCCCCCCAGGGGCAGGGCAACTCTGCCCAAACAGGGTTGCCTGAGTAACAGCAGTGCAGGCCCCTCCCCCAGAAGACAGGCTGGGAGAACAAGAGGCCAGCAACCCTAAGGTCCCTATAAAACAGGTGCATCTTGTTTGGGTTGTGGTCAATAATTTGGACTCTGTACATTCCCTCAACAACCCGTCAACAGAATGACTAGGAGGAGGAACTCCCAAAATAGGAAAGACTCAGAGATTATGATTTATGCCACAGATTTACAAATGGATTCAGATATAACCGAGATGTCGGAACTGGACTTCAGGGTAGCATTTATGAAGACAATAGCTAGAATGGAGAAATCAATTAAAGGCAACATAGAGTCTCTAAGAGCAGAAATGAAAGCTGAACTGGCAGAACTTAAAAATGCTATCAATGAGATCCAATCTAATCTAGATACTCTAACGGCTAGGGTAAACGAGGCAGAAGAACGAATTAGTGATCCAGAAGACTAATTGATAGAAAAGAAGGAAAAAGAGGAGGCTTGGGAAAAACAGCTCAAAACCCATGAAAGCAGAATTAGAGACATAAGTGACGCCATGAAATGTTCCAATGTCAGAATTATTGGGATCCCTGAGGGGGTGGAGAGAGAGAGAGGACTAGAAGATATATTTGAGCAAATCGTAGCTGAGAACTTCCCTAATCTGGGGATGAAACAAACATTCGTGTCCTAGAGGCAGATAAGGCCCCTCCCAAGATCAAAGAAAACAGACCAACGCCCCGGCATGTAATAGTAAAACTTGCAAATCTTAGAACCAAGGAAACCATCTTAATGGCAGTTAGGGGGAAGAGATTCCTTACGTGCAGGGGGAGGAACATCAGAATGACATCAGACCTATCCACAGAGACGTGGTAAGCCAGACAGTGCTGGCAAGACATATTCAGCTTACTAAATGAGAACATGCAGCCAAGAATACTTTATCCAGCAAGGCTGTCATTTAGAATGGATGGAGAGATGCAGAGCTTCCAAGACCGGCAGAAACTGAAAGAATATGTGACCACTAAGCTGGCCCTGCAAGAAATATTAAGGGCGGGAGGGGCGGGTTCTCTAAAAGGAGAAAGACCCCAAGAGTGATACAGAACAGAAATTTACAGAGACAATCTATAGAAACAAGGACTCCACAGGCAACATGATGATCATAAATTCATAGCTTTCAATAATCACGCTCAACATGAATGGCCTAAATGCCCCCATAAAATGGCACAGGGTTGCAGATTGGATAAAAAGACAGGACCCATCCATTATGTTGTCTACAAGAGGCTCATTTTGAATCTAAAGATACATCCAGACTGAAAGTGAAGGGATGGAGATCCATCTTCCATGCCAACAGACCTCAAAAGAAAGCTGGGATAGCAATTCTTATATCAGACAAATTAGATTTTAAGCTAAAGACTGTAGTTAGAGAAACAGAAGGACACTATATTATTCTAAAGGGGTCTATCCAACAAGAAGATCTAACAATTGTAAATATCTAAGCCCCCAACATGGGAGCAGCCAACTACATAAGCCAACTATTAACCAAAATAAAGGGTCATATTGATAATAATACAGTAATTGTAGGAGACCTCAATACTCCACTCTCAGCAATAGACAGATCATCTAAGCAGTGAAATAACAAAGGAACAAGAGCTTTAATGACACACTGGACCAGATGGACCTCATAGATATATCTGTATATACAGAACATTCCACCCTAAAACAACAGAATACTCATTCTTCTCGAGCACACAAAGAACTTTCTCCAGAATAGACCACATAATGGGTCACAAATCAGTTTTCAACCAGTACCAAAAGATTGAGATTATTCCCTGCATATTCTCAGATCATAATGCTTTAAAGCTGGAACTCAATCACAAGAAAAAATCTGGAAGAAATTCAAACAGTTGGAAGCTAAAGACCACTCTGCTCAAGAATGTTTGGGTCAACCAGGAAATCAAAGAAGAACTTAAAACAATTCATGGAAACCAATGAGAATGAAGACACATCGGCCCAAAACCTATGGGATACTGCAAAGGCAGTCCTAAGGGGGAAATACAGAGCCATCCAAGCCTCACTCAAAAAAAAAAAAAAATAGAAAAATCCCAAATTCACCAACTAGAGAACTAGAGAAAAAGCAACAAACAATGCCTAAGCCATGCATTAGAAGAGAAATAATTAAGATTAGAGCAGAGATCAATGAATTAGAAACCAGAAACACAGTAGATCAGATCAATGAAACTAGAAGCTGGTTCTTTGAAAGAATTAATAAGATCGATAAACCACTGGCCAGACTTATCCAAAAGAAAAGAGAAAGGACCCAAATTAATAAAATTATGAATGGAAGGGGAGAGATCACGACTAACACCAAGGAAATAGAAACAATTATTAGACATTATTATCAACAACAATATGCCAATAAATTAAGCAACCTGGAAGAAATGGATGCCTTCCTGGAAACCTATAAACTACCAAGACTGAAACAGGAAGAAATTGACAACCCGAATAGGCCAATAACTAGTAACAAGATTGAAGCAGTGATCAAAAAACCTCCCAAAAAACAGGAGTCCAGTGCCTGATGGATTCCCTGGGGAATTCAACAAACATTCAAAGAAGAAATAATACCTATTCTCCTGAGCTGTTTCAAAAAATAGAAACAGAAGGAAAGTTTCCAGACTCATTCTATGAGGCCAACATTACCTTAATCCCCAAACCAGGCAAAGACCCCATCAAAAAGGAGAATTTCAGACTGATAACCCTGATGAATATGGATTCCAAAATTCTCAACAAAATCCTAGCTAATAGGATCCAACAATATGTTAAAAGGATCATCCACCATGACCAAGTGGGATTTATCCCCAGGATGCAAGGGTCGTTCAACATTGGCAAATCAATGAATGTGATAGAACACAGTGATAAGAGGAGAGAGAAGAACCACATGGTCCTCTCAATTGATGCAGAAAAAGCATTTGACAAAATACAACATCCTTTCCTGATTAAAACTCTTCAGAGTATAGGGATAGAGGGAACATTCCTCAATTTCATAAAATCCATCTATGAAAAACCCACAATGAGTATCATCCTCAATGGGGAAAAGCTGAAAGCCCTTCCCTTATGATCAGGAACACGTCAAGGATGCCCACTCTCACCACTATTGTTCAACATAGTACTAGAAGTCCTAGCAACAGCAATCAGACAACAAAAAGAAATGAAAGGTATTCAAATTGGCAAAGAAGAAGTCAAACTCTCTCTCTTTGCAGATGACATGATACTTTATGTGGAAAACCCAAAAGACTCCAATTCAGTAATGTGGCAGGATACAAAATCAATGCACAGAAATCAGTTGCATTCTTATACACTAACAATGCAACTGTAGAAAGAGAAATTAGAGAAACGATTTCATTTACAATAGCACCAAAAACCATAAGATACCTCGGAATAAACCTAACCAAAGAGGTTAAAGATCTATACTCTAGGAACTACAGAACACTCATGAAAGAAACTGAAGAAGACACAAAAAGATGGAAAAACATTCCATGCTCATGGATCAGAAGAATAAACATTGTTAAAATGTCTATGTTGCCCAGAGCAATCTATACCTTCAATGCCATCCCCATCAAAATTCCAATGACATTTTTCAAAGTGCTGGAACAAACAATCCTAAAATTTGTATGGAATCAGAAAAGACCCCGAATCGCCAAGGACATGTTGAAAAAGAAAAACAAAGCTGGGGACATCACGCTGCCTGATTTCAACCTATATTACAAAGCCGTGATCACAAAGACAGCATGGTACTGGCACAAAAACAGACACATAGACCAATGGAACAGAATAGAGAGCCGAGATACGGACCCTCAACTCTACGGTCAAATAATCTTCGACAAAGCAGGAAAAAATATGCAATGGAAAAAAGACAGTCTCTTCAATAAATGGTGCTGGGAAAATTGGACAGCTATATACAGAAGAATGAAACTCAACCATTCTCTAACATCATACACAAAGATAAACTCAAAATGGATGAAAGACCTCAATGTGAGACAGGAATCCATCAAAACCCTAGAAGAGAACATAGGCAGTAACCTCTTCGACATCAGCCACAGCAACTGCTTTCAAGATAAATCTCCAAAGGCAAGTGAAACAAAAGCAAAAATGAACTTTTGGGACTTCATCAAGATAAAGAGCTTCTGCACAGCAAAGGAAACAGTCAACAAAACAAAGAGGCAACCCACAGAATGGGAGAAAATATTTGCAAATGACACTACAAAGAGCTGATATCCAAGATCTATAAAGAATTTCTCAAACTCAACACCCAAAAAACAAATAATCAATTCAAAAAATGGGCAGAAGACATGAACAGACACTTCTCAAAAGAAGACATACAAATGGCTAACAGACACATGAAAAAATGTTCATCATCATTAGCCATCAGGGAAATTCAAATCAAAACCACAGTGAGATATCACCTTACACCAGTTAGAATGGCAAAAATTGACAAGGCAAGAAACAACAAATGTTGGAGAGGTTGTGGAGAAAGGGGAACCCTCTTACACTGTTGGTGGGAATGCAAGTTGGTACAGCCACTTTGGAAAACAGTGTGGAGGTGCCTCAAAAAATTAAAAATAGAGGTACCCTATGACCCAGCAATTGCACCACTGGGTATTTACCCCAAAGACACAGATATAGTGAAAAGAAGGGCCATATGCACCCCAATGTTCATAGCAGCAATGTCCGCAATAGCCAAACTGTGGAAAGAGCCAAGATATCCTTCAACAGACAAATTGATAAAGAAGATGTGGTTCATATATACAACGGAATATTACTCAGCCATCAGAAAGGATGAATACCCAACTTTTACATCAACATGGATGGGACTGGAGGAGATTATGCTAAGCGAAATAAGCAGAGAAAATCAATTATCATATGGTTTCACTTATTTGTGGAGCATAAGGAATATCATGGAGAACATTAGGAGAAGAAAGGGAAAAATGAAGGGGGGGAATTGGAGGGGGAGAGAAACCATGAGAGCCTATGGATTCTGAGAAATGAACTGAGGGTTTTAGAGGGGAGCGGGTGAGGGGAATGGGTGAGCCCGGTGATGGGTATTATGGATGGCACGTATTGCATGGAGTACTGGGTGCTATATGAAAACAATGAATCATGGACCACTACATCAAAAACTAATGAAGTACTGTATGGTGACTAACATAACATAATAAAATTAAATTAAATTTTAAAAAATGAAGAACTAAAACTGTCACTATTTGCAGACCACATGATACTATATATCGAAAACCCTAAAAACTCAATAAATAAAACTGATAGAATAAATGAATTCAGTAAAGTTGTAGGATACAAAATCAATACACAGAAATATGTGGCATTCTACACACTAACAACAAACTATCAGTAAAAGAAATTAAGAAAACTTAATTGCACTTACAGTTGCATCAATCAGAATCAAATGCCCAGAAAAAAAATCTAACCAAGGAAGTAAAAGACCTGTACACTGAGAACTATTAAGACTCTGATGAAATAAACTGAAGACATAAGTAAATGAAAAGATACTCTGTGCAAATGAATTGGAAGAATCAATACTGTTAAAATGTCCATACTACCCAAAGCGATCTATAAATTAAATATAATTCCTATCAAAATTTCAATGACATATTTCACAGAACTGGAACAAATAATTCTAAAACTTACATGGTACCACAAAAGATACTATATAGCTAGAGGTATCTTGAGAAAGAAGAACAAAGCTGGAGGTATCATATTCCCTTATTTCAAACTATATTACAAAGCTATAGTAACCAAAACAGTATGGTACTGACACACCAAAAAAAATAGAAGGATAGGTTGATAAAACAGAACTGAGAGCCCAGTAATAGACCCACGCATATATGGACAATTGATTTATGACAAAAGAGCCAAGAACATACAATGGAAAATGGATAGTCTTTTTCAATAAATGGTGCCGGGAGAACCGGTGAGCTACATGCAAAAGAATGAATGTGGACCACTTTATTACACCATACACAAAAATTAACTGGATTAAAGTCTTGAATGTAAGACCTGAAACCATAACACTCCTAGAAGAAGATGTAAGTAGTAAGCTCTTTGATATCAATCTTAAAAATGGTTTTGTGAGTCACACTCCAAAGGCAAGGGAAACAAAAAACAAAAATAAGTAAATGGGACTACATCAAACTAAAAATGTTTTGCACAGCAAAGGAAACCATCATCAAGACAAAAAGACCATCTACGGAATGGGAGAAGATATTTGCAAATCATACACATCCAATAAAGGGTTAATATTCAAAATATATAAATAACTAATACAACTCAAGAACAAAGAACAAACAACCCAATTAAAAAATGGGCAGAAGGTCTGGGGAGACACTTGTCCAAAGAAGACAAACAGGTGGCCAATGGGTACATGAAAAGATGTTCAGGATCACTGATGTTTAGGGAAACACAAATCAAAACCACAATGAGATATCACCTCATACCTATTAAAATGGCTATTATCAAAAAGACAAGAAATCATAAGTGTTGGAGAGAATGCAGAGAAAAGGGAACGCTCGTACGCTGTTAGTGAGAATGTAAATTGATGTAGTCACAATGGAAAACATATGGGTATTCCTCATAAAAGTAAGAATAAAACTACCATATGATCCAGTTACTCCACTACTGGGTTTTTATCCAAAAAATATGAAAACACTAATTTGAAAAGATATACACATCCCTGTGTTCATTACAGCATTATTTACAATAGCCAAAAAACTGAAACAAGCTAAATGTTCACCAGTGGATGAATGGATAAAGTTGATCCATTAAAAAAAGAATAAAATTTGCCATTTACAATATGGGTATTATGCTAGTGGAATAAATCAGAAGACAAATACATATAATTTCACTCATATGTAGAATCTAAGAAACAAAACAAACAAACTCATAGGTACAGAGAACAGACTGGTGGTTACCAGAGAGAAGGGGGTGTGGGGTTGGGAGAAAGGGCTGAAGGGGGCCAATCATAGGATGATGGATGATAACTGGATTTTTGGGGGTGATCACTTTGCAGTATATAAGATATCAAATTATACTGTATACCTGAAACACATAATTTAAAAAATACATTAAAAAAGAATATTCAGAAAATAAAAATGTGATCTTGGAAACTTTTAAAAAAAATATAGAAGAAAAGGAGGGACACCTGGGTGGCTCACTCGATTAAGCATCAGACTCTTGGTTTCGGCTCAGGTCATGATCTCATGGATCATGAGATTGAGCCTCACGTTGAGCTCCATGCTCAGTGGGGAATCTGAGATTCTCTCCCTCTGCCCTCCCCTAACTTATGCACACACGTGAGTGCATGCGTGTGGGCTCTCTATGTCTCAAATAAATAAGTCTTTAAAAACAATTATACAGGGGCACCTGGGTGCCTCAGTCAGTTAAGCATCTGCCTTCAGCTCAGGTCATGATCTCCGGGTCCTGGGATCAAGCCCAGCATCAGGCTCCCTGTTCAGCGGGGAATCTGCTTTTCTCTCTCTGTGTGTCCCTCTGCCCCACCCCTGCTCATTCTCTTTCTCTCTCTCAACTAAATAAGTAAAATCTTTTTTTTTAATTTCAAAAAATTAAAAAAAAAACAATTATAGAAGAATGGAAATGAAGAAGAGGGGTAGAAAGATAAAAACTTAAAAATCACTGAGATAGTAGAACCAAAAGAAAAAGTAGAAAATGGAGAAGAGGGAAGAAAAATTAAGAGTCAACCCAGGAATTCCAATAATACAGGTTTTTCAAAGAGTAAAGAGCAAAAATAGAATAGAGAATATTAACAAAGAAATAACTCAGAAAATTACCCCAGAACTGAAAGGCATGAATTTCCAGATTGAACAAGCCTTCTGCATGTCCAGCATAATGGATTTTAAAAAGACAGATACCAAGACATATCATTGTAAGAATTTGGAAAATAGATTTTTTTTTTCTGCAAAAGGAAAATCTTAAAAACTCCTATGGGGTTAAAAAAACAGGTCATACAAGAAGGCCTGGTTATCACAATGACATTGAACTTCTCAACAATACTGGAAACTAAAACATAAAAATGGAACAAAAACTTCAAACTTTTGGGAAAAGAAATTATTTCTCTTTTTAATCCTAAATTCAGTCAAGCCATGAGTCATGTGTGAGGGTAGAAAAAAAAAAGAGTACTTTCAATCATGCAAGTTTTCCAAAACTACCTCCCATGCATCCTTTATTGGGAAAATTACTTGTAAAGGATATGTTCCACCAAAAAATAGAACAAGAAATTAGAAAATATAAGGTCCAGAAAATGGGGCATTTAAAGGAAGAGAGGGATGAAAGGAATCCTCAGGATGACAGTAAAGAAGATACTAATGCAATAGCTGGAAGATTTCTACTTGTGGTACAGTTGAAGATGACTTAAGGACAGATATTGAGAAAATAAAGAAGCCAGACAAATAGCACAAGAGAAAACAAAAAGATGAATAAGAGCCCCAATGTCATTAGAATATGAATAATAATAGTATAATCATACCAATATAAATACTGAATATTAATCTAGCAAAATTTATCACTTGGGAGGATGGAAAGTATGTCTGTGTTTGTTGGAATGGTGGTGAAACAAAGCTAGTCTTTACCACTACAGATAATGCATGAGAATAAAATCAAGAGGTAGCATCATAACCATGCTATTTAGAGGTTTGAAGGTAAAAAACTAAAAGAAACAGCTAGAAGAATTAAAATTTGTTGTCTCTGAGAAAAGGGGACGGGCAGAAAATAAGCTCCACACCAACATATTTTCATAGCGATGAATGTGTCTCCACTCAGCGAAAATGAATTGTGTTTCTCACTCTTCTTGTATAGGTGAAGTTCAAGACCCAGACTATGAAGAGTGCGTGCCTTGTGAAGCAGGATGTCTGGGGTGCAGCTTGGGTATGCCACTTTTCTTTGCTCCTTAAAGAGTTGACAAAGCTTTGTTTTCTTTTTTCCCCACACCTCTTAATTGTTTCAGCAGGAATGTTGTCATTGTTATAACAGTGTCACCATCCATACCCATCAAGTAGGCTCACTCCCATGAAAACAGGGTCATGGTGAGAGATGCTCCCTTTTAAGGCAAAGGAGGGGTCACTCATCTTCATGAAACCCAAGTTTAGGAAAGGACAGGCATCTTTTCCTCTGGTTGTTAGCAATCTGGCAGGGGATCCCTTCAGCAACCAGGTTTCCAGTTGCATAGGATGTGGCCTCTCCTTGGCTTCTCAAGATCACAAATAAAGAGATGAACCATTGGTGGGAGAAAGAAACTCAAGCAAAGAAATGCCTAATTAATCTAACTCATTTGGCATGTGATTCACAAACCCCCAAGTTTAGGGATTTTCCTTTGCAGAAATGACTCCGTTGGTTGAAGCCTAAGACAACCCTTTGAGAAGAAAGCAATGTGGTGACTGAGTTGAAATCCCCACCATACAATGAATAGTCCTTGTCAGTCTTCCATCTAATTCTCTAATTCAAATCACTGACCCCTTTCTCCCCATGCATGCCTGGTTTTCCTGTGGAGAGGAGACAGACAGTGTGTTACACACAGAACCATTGGATTGGATGTAAAATGAAATATAGGAGGCCACCAAATTCCAGGAATGTATCTTAATGTAAATTTAGTCAAGATATTGAAAATAATTAACGTTTGGGTCTGTAGATCTTTGGAAGGAACCCCAACCTAAATTAAAGATTGATGGAGTAATTTCTATTCCTGAAGTTTCTCTATGATTGGTTAACTCCTCCTTCTAAAACTTTAATGTGCACACAAATCCCATGGGGGATTTGTTAAAATGCAAATTCTGATTCATAGGTCTGGGTAGGGCCTGAGAATTACATTTCTAATAAGCTGCCTGGTAAAGCCAAGGCTTCATCAAACACTCATGAGGTTGCAAGGGGTCAGGCTGTGCCAGGATTAAGTAGACTTTTTATTGGCTTTACCTAATGGATTTCCTTGAATTCTTAAATATTATACATGAATTATAATTTATCTGATGGCTGTAACGGATTCTCTCTGCCCTAAATGGAAATGATGTATTTTCTATAATATCTATAACTACAAAACAGAGGTTTTAGGAACCTGAATACCATTCTCCCATTACTTTCCACTATGAAATAGGGCATGTATACTGGAAAATAAAATCTAATAATGAAATCACACTTAGGAAGGGGTTAACATTTAGGGTAAGAGATTTAAGGGTAAAATGCTAATTTTCTGGGAAACAAAAATAGACCTAAATAGGAGCAATAAAAGTACTAAAATTGAGGGGCGCCTGGGTGGCTCAGTTGGTTAAGCGACTGCCTTCGGCTCAGGTCATGATCCTGGAGTCCCGGGATCGAGTCCCGCATCGGGCTCCCTGCTCGGCGGGGAGCCTGCTTCTCCCTCTGGCCCTCCCCCCCTCTCATGTGCTCTCTGTCTCTCTCATTCTCTCTGTCTCAAATAAATAACTAAAATCTTAAAAAAAAAAAAAAAGTACTAAAATTGAAAAGATAAGCAAATTCCAGTGTATCTTCTGAAGTGACAAGAGGTGTTCTTGCAGAGAGCAAGAATAAATGTCCTGACTATCTTGATTTCACATTTTGCCTATTTCAAACTATATTTGCCCATTAGATTTCATATTCCAGCTAATTTTTGTGGTCTCCTTTTGCACCTTTGCTATTATTGTATGTTGTGTGACCATGTTAGCATCTTTGTGTATCACAGAGAGGGGTGTGATTGTGTGTGTGTGTGTGTGTGAGTGTTTGTGTGTGTGCCTGCCTGTCTGGAAAATCCCAAAACCTGGAAACAGTGACAACCATGATCAATAGGTATCTACATTGTGCCCACCCTTCCCTTAGCTGATCTAGCTACAGAGGAGACCAAGTGTAGCCACTGGGAAATAAAATCCATATCAGACATAGGCCATTTGGGAACTCAAAATCCAAAAGAATCAACTTGCAAAAAGAGCTAAATTAGAAAGTTTGGTTCACTCTGCAAAGTGCTACTGAAATATTTAGTTCATTTACTCATTTAAGAAAATTTAATGGTCTACAATGTGTTGAGTGCTCACTGGGGCACTGGGAATTCAGAGTTGATATGGTTGTGATCCCACTATAAGGCCCTCTCTGGCTGTTACAAGTAACATACCTGAAACTAAATCTTTACAAGGCAACCTGCAAGAATAGAGAGAGGTGCAAGGTTCAGTGGGATCACAGGAGAGTGACTAGAACATTCTAAATGCTGCTAAATTCTCATTTTAAATTAGAAAGTTTCTCTTATTTTATAAAGTCTCTACACCTTGGACCTTGTGTATTTTTATGTTGCCCTGGCTGAACTCAATTATCACTTTATTTCTTGCGTCTTTGTTGATCTTTGCACTTGAGTTAAATCTCTCTTCTTGCTTCCCCTTGTTGTAGGCCAGCAATAATACTTTTTACAGCTCATCTGTGTAATATTTGGTGCATACATATCTTTCTGCCTGGACACTAAACTCCTTAGAATAAGCTCTATGACTTATATACTGTGCTACCAAAAGAATTAGCAGCAGGCCTAGGATGTAATAAATGTACAATAAATTTATCATGTATAATGTTTGTTGAACTGAATTTGAGAGTTGCCAAAACTTAAAGTGGAGATGCATGGCTCAGGATATCCAGGGATCTGGATATGATGTTTCCTCTATTCAAACTTTGTTTATGGGCCAAGAAGGGGAAATAAATCATATGATACAGAAATAAATAATTTTTCATAAAATATTAGAACTATAAGGGAGATTTGAAGGGGACATGGTTTATCAAATTTCTTAATTTTAAGATACAAATATAAATTTTAAAAGATATGAATAATTTACCATACATTTTCCCAAGATTCTTCTTGTGAGAAGGGACATCATCCTTTAGAAAGAAAGAGCTCCATTTTCTTCCATTTTAGTAATGTAAATTCATCTTTGAACCTGAGCTAGACAATCTCTAGAAGAGTTGCAGAGAAGTGAAATCAGTTGCTCTGAGACATTTTTTTCTGCACCATGTAATGATTAATTGTTGAAAATGGTAGAATTTTTTTCTGAGTTTTTTATTCCTTTCCAGATATTTAGTGCAACTATAGATTAAGATTTTTTATACCCAATATAAAAGAACTCAAATTCCAGATTGACCCTGATCTTGTCTAGTTCCTGGATGGAGTTATTTATTATTCCAAGGGAAGCTTGCCAGAAAGAGAAGAGAAAAGGAAACATGATCAAAAGTGGCTGTTGTATTTTGAGGAAAATATTGAATTTGCTATTCTAGGATGAACCAAGGGTGTTTTTATTATTATGGGGTTAGATTTCTCTTCTTTTTTTTATTGAGATATAATTGACATAGAGAATTACATTAGTTTCAGGTGTACAAATAATGATTCAAAATTTATATACATTGTGCAGTCATCACCACAATAAGTCTAGTTAATAGCTGTCACCTTAGAGTTACAGACTTTTCTTTCTTGTGATGAGAACTTTTACAATCTACTGTCTTAGCAACTCTCAAATATACAATGCACTATTATTAACTATAGTCATCATGCTGCACATTACATCCCCAGGATTTATTTATTTTATAAGTAGAAGTTTGTACCTTTTGACTTCCTTCACCCTCTGCCTCTGGCAACCACCAATCTGTTCTCTCTTAAATTTCTCTTCTTTATTAGGCTGAAAACAAACAGAGAGCATTTTATATAATACCACCTTGTTTCAAGATGATTGGATGCGAAATTCTTTGTCTTTCTAGCTAGTATCTTGAATGGAAATTTTAAGATAAATCAAAGTTTTCTAAATTATATTTCTACATTAATTGAGAGAATAAGTAAATGGAGTCATTTTTACTTAATGTCTTGAGGTACGTTTTTTGTTTTATTTAGGGGCTATAGTAGTAGGTATGATACCTGATTATAACCTAAGATTTGGGGCCCATACTTACAACCCCTGACTTACTAATTGATTTTAATCAAATTGCTAAGATCTATTTACTTCCTTACCTTGTCCATAAAATAGATGTCAATGTGCCTTTATTTTGGCTTAGAAGTAGGTGATAAAAATCCCTTAATTTTTGCCCATTTAAATGGCTTTAGTCCCTACTCTTGGGGAAAAATATACACAAATTTAAAATTTTTAAGTACTTGCAATAAACAAACAAAAAAAAACTGATCCAAAAACAGAAGAGGAAGGAAAGCTCCCAAATTCATTCTATGAGACCAGCATTACCCTGATACCCAAACCAGACAAGACACTACAAAAAACAAAAGAAGAAAACTACAGGCCATTATCCCTAATGCACATAGCTACAAAAGTCCTCAACAAAGTTGCAGCAAACTGAACTCAACAATATTTTTGAAGGATCATGTGGGATTTATTCTGAGGATGCAAGAATAGTTCAATATTCATAAATCAATCGACTTGATAATCACATTAACAAAGTAAAAGATTAAAAAACATATGGTCATCTCAAAAGATACAGAAAAAGTATAAGACAAAATTCAACATCCATTCATGATAAAAACTCTCAACAGAATGGGTTTAGAGGGAACATACCTCAAGATAATAAAGGCCATATATGAAAAACCCACAGCTAATATCATACTCAATGGTGAAAACTGGAAGCTTTCCCTCTAAAATCAAGAACAAGACAAGAGTGTCCACTCATCACTTTTCTTCAACATAGTACTGGAAATCCTAGCCACAGCAATCAGACAAGAAAAAAGAAATAAAAGGTATCCAAATCAGAAATGAAGAAGTAAAACTGTCACTATTTGCAGATGACATGATAGTATATATACAAAACTCTAAAGACTCCACCAAAAAATCTGATAGAATAAATGAATTCAGTAAAGTTGTAGGATATAAAATCAATATATAGAAATCTGTTGCATTTTTATATACTAATAACAAAGTAGCAGAAAGATAATTTAAGAAAACAATCTAATTTACAACTGCATCAAAAAATAAAATACCTAGGCTGCCTGGGTGGCTCAGTTGGTTAAGCAACTGCCTTCGGCTCAGGTCATGATGCTGGAGTCCTGGGGTCGAGTCCCGCATCAGGCTGTCTGCTCAGCAGGGAGTCTGCTTCTCCCTGTGACTCTCCCCCCTCTCATGTGCTCTCTCTCTCTCTCTCTCATTCGCTCTCTCAAATAAATAAAATCTTTAAAAAATTTAAAAAATGAAATAAAATACCTAGGAATAAATTTAACCAAATAGGTGAAAGACCTATACTCTGAAAACTATAAGACAGTGATGAAAGAAACTGAAGATAACAGAAATAAATGGAAAGATATTCCATGCTCATGGACTGGAAAAATTAATGTTGCTAAAATGTCCATACTACACAAAATAATCTATAGATTCAGTGCAATCCCTATCAAAATACCAATAGTATTTTTAACAAAACTAAAAGAAATACTTGTAAAATTTGTATGGAACCACAAAAGAACACAAATAGGCCAAGTAATCATGAAAGAAAACAAAGCTGGAGGTATCATGCCCCCTGATTTCAAGATATACTACAAAGCTATAATAATCAAAACAGTATGGTACTGGCACAAAAATAGACACAGGGATCAATGGAACAGAGTAGAGAGCCCAGAAATAAATTCACGCCTGTATAGGCAATTAACCTATGACAAAGGAGACAAAAATATACAATAGGGAATTCTCTTCAACAAATGGTGCTGGGAAAACTGGACTGCTACATGCAAAAGAATGAAAGTGGACCACTTTCTTACGCCATACATAAAATGGATTAAAGACCTGAAACCATAAAACTCCTAAAAGAAAATATAGGCAGTAGTCTCTTTGGCACCAGCCTTAGCAAAATATTTATGGATCTATCTCCTCAGGCAAGGGGAACAAAAGCAAAAATAAACCATTGGCACTATACCAAAATAAAAAGGTTTTGCACAGCAAAGGAAACCATCAATAAAATGAAAAGGCAACCTACTGAATGGGAGAAGATATTTGCAAATCATACACATCCAATAAAGTGTTAAAATCCAAAATATATAAAGAACTTACACAACTCAACACCAAAAAACCCCCAAACAATCCAGTTAAAAAATGGGCAGAAGACATGAATAAATATTTTTCTAAAGAACACATACAGATGGCAAACAGACGCATGAAAATATGCTCAACATCCCTAATTATTAAAGATAAGCAAATTAAAACTAGAATGAGATGTTACCTTACACCTGTCAGAATGGCTAGATTCAAAAAGACAAATAATAACAACTGTTGGTGAGGATGTGGAGAAACAGGAAACCTTATGCACTGTTGGTAGGACTGTAAATTGGTATAGCCACTGTGGAAAACAGTATGGAATTTCTTCAAAAAATTAAAAACAGAACTTCCATACAATCCAGTAATTCCACTATTATTTATCCAGAGAAGATGAAAACACTACTTGTAAAGATATATGCACCCCTATGTTTATTGCAGCATTATTGCTGCAACCAAAATATGGAAGTCACCCATGTCCATCAGTCGATGAATGGATAAAGAGGATGTGATGTATACAAACACACACACACACACACACACAAGCACAATGGAATATTATTCAGCCATAAAAAACATGAGCCCTTGCCATTTATGACAACATAGATGGACCTAGAGGGTATCACACTAAGTAAAAAAAAGTCAGAGACAATTACCATATGATTTTATTTATACATGGAATCTAAAAAACAAAACAAACAAACAAACCAAAAACAGACTCATAAATACAGAGAACAAATTGGTGGTTGGCAGAGAGGAGGGGGTGGGGAGTAGGCTGTGGTGAAGGGGATTAAGAGGTATAAACTTCCAGTTATACAACAAATAGGTCACAGAGGTAGAAAGCACAGCATAGGGAATATAGTCAATAATACTGTAATAACATTGTATAGTGACAGATGGTGAGTACCTTTATATCATTGTGAGCATCGTGTAATGTATAGAATTGTTAAATCACTGTGTTGTGCTCCTGAACTAATATAACATTGTATAACTATACTTAAATAATAAACACTTTTATAAGATAAAGCTCATATAAATAAGTACCAAATAAGGGGATAGACATTCATAGCAATAGAATTTAGAAAAGGAGGGAACCTCTGGGCACTGAAGTGGTCAAGGAAGGCTTCCAAGAGGATGGGAATTGGAACTGGCATGGAATTTCAAACTGGGAAAACAGCAGGAAAAAAGTCTGGAGGGAAGAATTTTTGCCACAGATTTTAGGACACTGAATGTACCAATTTTGCAGAAGGAATACAATATAGTTGCCCTCCCCCTCCCCAATCCACATATTCACTTTCCATGGTTTTAGTTTTTCACTGTCAACTGAGGTCCTGAGGTCCTGACAATACGTCAGAAGGTCAGTAGTAGACTAATGAGACATCACAATGCCTTTGTCATTCACCTCACTTCATCTAATCACACAGCATTTTGTCATCGCAAGAAGGGTGAGTAAAGTACGATAAGCTACTTTTGAGAGAAAGACCGCATTCACATAACTTTTATGATAGTACATTATTATAATTATTCTATTTTATTATTAGGTTTGTTAATCTCTTACTATGCCTCATTTATAAATTAAACTTTATCCTAGGTATGTACATATAGGAAAAAACATAGTATACATAGTGTTTGGTTTTATCCATGGTTTCAGGCATCCATAGGAGTCTTGGAAGATATAAGGGCAGGGGGAGTACTGTTAAGTAAATATAAGAGAATAAACAAAGAGAAGTTTAGAAAAGTGGTAGAAAACCATATCTTGAATTCTGGACTAATGAGTTTAAAAGTATTCTGTGGCTAAAAGGGAATAATTAAAAGTTCTTTAAAAAGAGAGAGAGAATGTTTTGAAGAAGTGTTTTAAGAAGATTAACTTGGTAACTGTGTTAACTGTGTTCAGGATAATTGAAAGGGAGAATGGCAGTAGGCAGAGAAATCAGCAGAAGATTATTTCAGAAATCTGGGTATGAAGTAACAGGAGCCTGATCTAAGGTAACAGCCAGGAAATGATGAATAAAGAGCTAGGTTTTAAAAATCATGTGCAACATATGGCCCTTAAGCATAAGAAAATATGCTTAACCTTGTTCATTCTACGGGAAATGCAAAGTAAAATTACCACGATATACCATTTCTCACCTGTCAGATTGGCAAAAATTCATAAGCTTACAATGAATTATACAGCAAGGCTGTAAGAAAGCAAACACTCTTACTTATTACTGGTAGAAAGACAGTATATTAAAACTAATGTTGAAGGAGATTTGGCAGTAGAGAACACAATTACATATGCGCTTATCCTTACCCTATAGCATCTCTTCTAGGAATTTACCCTGAGGATACACATCCACAAATTCTAAACAGCATATTCACATGCAACCCTTTGTGGCATTATCTGTGGTAGTAAACTATCTGAAACATCCTAAATGCTCATTCATGGAAGGCTGGCTGCATGAAGTAAGGTACATATACACTAGGGAGTGCTATGTGGCCATAAAAAGAGCAAAGAAGATCTATATGAACTGATAGTGATTTCACTAGGTACTATTAAGTAGAAGACAAGGTGCAAAAAAACATACACGGTATACTACCTTTTGAATACACATGTGTGCTCATGTACATTTTTTACTTATTTTTGAATAAGAAATACAGAACGAATAAACTGGAAAGGGATGCCTGGGTGGCTCAGTTGGTTGAGTGTCTGCCTTCGGCTCAGGTCATGATCTCAGGGTCCTGGGATCAAGTCCTGCATCAGGCTCCTTGCTCAGCAGGGAGCCTGCTTCTCCCTCTGCCTGCTGCGCTCTCTCTATATATATCTCTCTTTGACAAATAAACAAATAAAAATCTTTAAAAAAATTAAAAAATTTAAAAAAAGAATAAATCAGAAAACTAATGAAAATTGTTACCTATACAGAAAGAGGTGAAGGAGATGGAAGGGAAGCTACTCTAGGTATATCTTTGTACAGATTTTCATTTGAATCATTGTAAGTGGTTTACATATTCATAGGAAATGACACAGTAATTAGCTTGAATGGTTCCCATTGGCCAATTTGGGATAATTTGATAATCAAAACATATGGATGATAAAGAATCACAATTCAATTAATAAAAATAATACATGCATCAAAATGATATTTAAAGAAGAGAGAAAGGAAGAATTGAGGAAAATAAAGGGGAAGGCTCTTCACAATAGTTTTAGCTGGCATGTATGCAAGGAAACAAGTAGAATATTATCATTTTACATCCCCTAGTGTATTGACTCAAAAGAGAGTCATCAGTGGATGCTAAAATCATTAGGTGGAAAACTGTTTGGGAAGAGGATAATCATAGAGACTCAAAGTACTTCTATAGTTAATTACAATGGAGGGATTTGCTGGTTACCAACTTAAGTTATTATACTTGGTATCATAAGTTCCATCCGACTTGATACCATGTGTTTCCTGATGTGAAAAATTAATGAGTACACAACATTACCTAGTATCCTTGACAACATTACACAATATTACCCAGTATCCTAGTATCCTTGTCTAGACCAATGATTCCCAACTGGAGGTGACTATGACCCCAGGGACATTTGTAAATGTTTTGAAACATTTTTGGTTGTCATGACTGTGGCATTGTTACTTGCATCTAGTGGGCAAAGGTCAAGGATGCTTCTAAACATTCTATAATCCACAGAACTGGCCCCAACAACAAAGAATTATCTGGTCCAAAATGTCAATGCTGAGGTTGAGAAACCCTTATTTAGCCTGAAGATAAATCCAGAATGTGGGATATCTCTAAGACAACTGACCCACACTCTTAAATTAAAAAAAAAAAAAAATCAACAGAATGAAAAAACAAAAAGGGAGTTAATCCAGAGAATGAAGAGCTAAAACAACTAAGAAAATGTGTAAATATTTATTGGAGACTGGATTTTTAAAGTTTTAAAAAATATTTGGGGGACGATTAAGAATACCTGAATATAACTGAATAATTGAATTAATATTTCCTCAGCTGTGGCAATTGTGTTGTATTAAATAAGAGCTGGTCCTTTGTGTAGGAGATGGATGAAAAGGTATTTAGGGATAAAATGTCATGATGTCTACAACTTATTTTCAAATGGTTCAGGGGGGAAAAAGTCTAGCTAAAGCATACAAGGTTGTTCATTGCTCTATATCAGCCATTCTGTAGCTTAGAAAAAATTTTTTTAAGTTGGAGGAATAAAAGTACCTCATGCTCTGTCAGCTGAGAGGATGTAGAAGCAAAGATATCCGAGTAGCAATAAGCACAGCCCAGGTCCAGATCCTGGACCTGGTATTTCCTAATACCAATCTCTAAAAAAAGATACCAAGGCTCATAGAGAACTCTCTGATTCTGGGTCTGGGCAGGAAATACATAAGATGAGCCTGCAGCATCTTGTAGTGACAGAAAGTGAGGAAGTGTTCCAAGAAAGAAAAACACCACAGTGCCGGGGGGTATAGCAAAGGGACACAGGGAAGAACTGAAGGAGTTCCCAATAGCCAAAGCGGGAACAATTTGAGCAATAATATAAATAGTATTAGCATATAACCCAAAGTATAAAATAAAAATTCATGAATTGATATTGATATAAATAAATAAATGGTTGAATAAACAAGTAAATGGAGAAGAGGAAATGAATCTTCAGTGCAAAAGAATTCCAGGTAACTTGTTTGACACTCTTCCCTCCAGGAAGTGGGGCATAACCCTCCACCCCCTAAGTGTAGATGGCACATAGTGACTTCCTTCCAAGAGCATAGTATGAAAGGGAAGAGGGGGAACTTTATAGTGGAAATACCTGACAAGCACTACCTCATCCAGGTGATCAGGTCAACACTAATAGTGTTATATTAATAGCACATACCCAGGGCACCTGGGTGGCTCAGTCAGTTGAGCATCCAACTCTTGATTTCAGCTCAGGTCATGATCTCACGGTCGTGGGATCGAGCCCTGTGTCGGGTTCCATGCTCAGAGTGGAGTCTGCTTGTCCCTCTCCCTCTGTTCCTCCCCCTGCTCTCTCTCTCTAAAATAAATAAATAGATAAAATCTTTTTTTAAAAAAAAATAGCACATACCCTCTTGATATGATGTCATGAGAATGGCACTTCACCTCTGTGGTCTTCTACCCCAAAACCCACAACCCCAGGCTTATCAGGAGAAAAACATGACAAATCCCAATAGAGAGGTATTTTGTCAAAGACCTTATTAGAACTCCTCAAATCTGTCAAGGTCATCAAACAGGTCAAGTCTGAGAAACCGTCACAGTCAAGAGAAGCCTAAGGAGGCACGAGAGCTATATGAAATGTGGTATCCTGGAAGGGATCCTGGGATAGAAAAAGACACGAGGTAAAAACTAAGGAAAACTGAGGACATTATGGACTTCAGTTAACAATAACCATGCCATCATAATAAAGGGCATGAGGCAACTATTTGGGGTGTTGGAAATGTCCTATGTCTTGATTATTGGGAGTGATTATATGACTACACATTTGTCAAAATTCATAGAAGGGGCAGATGTTACCTTATGAAAATACTTCAATAAATCTGACTTAAAAAGCACAACGTTAGAGTAAACCTATTAATCTCCCTCTTTCCTGTCCCTACATGGCCTAACTATAGTAGTAGCCCAATTGCTTTAGCATTTATTGTGCACTTATGTAATGTTCCGGCTGCTATACTAAATTCCTTAAGTATATTACCTCATTTAACTCTAAAGAGTAGATGTCATTGTTGTTCACATTGTGCAGATGAAGAAATTAAGCTTGAAACAGCCAAGCAACTTGCATGAGGTCATGGGGCTGGTAACTACTAAAACCAGGAACTGATTCTGCAAAGCCCAAGACCAAAACCCATGTGTTTTACAACTATTCTATCCATACCACCAAATGCTTTTCCCTTCTAATTCTAGAGAAAAGAGTATTAGGCTTTATGGAATCATAAAAAGATAAAAGAAAACCTTACTTCCTGCCCCCTTCCTCAGCTCTACACACAATAACTATTATACTTCATTGGGCTATAGCTTTATGCCCAATGACATGAGTGAATGTACCAGTCAAACAGTGAAACTGTTGATAATAGCCCTGCAGATTGATTTGGGGTCATTGTTCACCTGAAGTTGTCAGCCTTGAGGGCCTACATCTGGAACGTTCTGACATTGGGCAGAGCAGACAGGGGAGTCCACAACCGAAAGTAGGCAGGCATCAATTAGCTCCAGATTCCCCCATTGCCCTGAACCTCTGCAGTTTTATTCACCTCCACAGAAACTCCTTTGCTGTCTGAGAAAGTAGGTTCCATGATAAGGGTATGACTGGCAGGATACAACCCTCTCTCCTACACATGAATATGAGGTGAACTCTCTCCACCCCGTCTCAGATTAAATTCAAGCTTCAGGTCCAGGAATTAGAGAACCAATCTCATTTACCCTTACTATTTTATCTTCCTATGAAGGAGTGAGACCTCATTCATAGAAGAAATGAACATCTGAGACAAGTTCACGTTTTCGTTTTCCAATGGGGCAAACATACACGGTGTTTCAAATCAGATATTGTGATCACAGATCTCTATTTCACTTGTACCCAGATCTCCCACAGGACCTTTTCCAAAAACGTTCGGGGGGGGGGGGGGGCGAATAACAGTTTCCAACAGTTTGAGCACCTCCCAAACCAAAGGCATCACCCACTGGCCAGCCAACCTTAGTGCATGACCCGGGTGGTTTCCTACATCAGCTCCATGGATAGTCCAGGATGTCTCTTCTCTTTGAAAGGCCAAACACAATCCAGCTTCAGAAGGATTAGAATCTAAATGCACTGTCACCAGTTTGCTGAAGAAAAGAGAAACAAGCAAGCTCCATTAGACAGCGCTGTCTTAAAAAAAAACATAAACTGCTTGTTTTTATTTTCTTTTATTTCTTTTAAAGATTTTATTTATTTATTTGACAGAGAGAGACACAGCGAGAGAGGAACACAAGCAGGGGGAGTGGAAGAGGGAGAAGCAGGCTTCCCGCCGAGCAGGGAGCCCGATGCGGGACTCGATCCCAGGACGCCGGGATCATGACCTGAGCCGAAGGCAGGTGCTTAACGACTGAGCCACCCAGGCGCCCCTTGTTTTTATTTTTCATCAGAGCCTCCCTCTCCCCACATTTTCTAAGTGATACCACATTTCAAAGATGAGGGTTTCAAAAAAAACAAAACCTTAGGGGCACCTGGGTGGTTCAGTTGGCTGAGTGCCTGACTCTTGGTTTCAGGGTCGTGAGATCAAGCCCCCTGTCGGGCTCCACGCTCAGCATGGAGTGTGCTTGTCCTTCTCCTTCCCCATCTGCTTCTCCCCCTTTTCTCTCAAATGAATAAATAAAATATTAAAAAAAGAAAAACCTTTAAAAAAAAAAAGAGAACCCAGTGTTGGAAGAGTTTGCAGCAGTTCTGTAGGGTCCTGATCTCTTATTCATCCTGACTTTCCTCATTAATTCACTTAGCAAATATTTATTGCACACTTTTGTGCTCGCTGCTGTCCCATCACTTGCTCAGTTTATTCCACAAATAATAGGGCCGTTTAACCTAGTATTTATCAAGCATCATCATTCACCAGCACACTGCTAAACACTTAATGTTAGATGATGTGTTCTTACATCTACAATCCAACGATTTTTTCAGATGGAGAAACTGAGGAGTAAGGAAGTGTTGAAACTTGACCCATTTTATGCATGTAGGAAGTAAGAGTAGTTAGATAATCCTCAGCCACCTGGGCATAACTCTGTTTACTCTGTTGGCTTAGAAGCTCTTTGTCACATGCACACACTAGGATAGGCAGGGTTGTGCCCCAATCACAGATGACCCCCAAATCTCAAGAACTTAAAACAACAAAGGTGTTTTTTCACGCATGCCACACATGCCCATCGTGGGTCAGCTGCAAGCTCTGCTCTTCACGGTCCTCAACCCAGGACTCACTACCTTGTCGTGGCAAAAGAAAGTACACTGGCTCTTAACGCTTTCCCCAAGATGTGACACTTGTAACGTCTGCTCACACATATTTTCGCCAAAGCAAGTCACGTGGCCATGCCTGAGCTCACAGGATGGGGAAATGCAATCTTGCCACGTGCCTGCCAAAAAGAAACTAATACTGCGAACACCCTAGTGACATTCTCACAATGGTGATGACGGGGACCATTGCTGGTGTGTGCCGAGGTCTCACACCATATGTCCGTATGTGAAATTGTCCCAAACATGTGCCTGCTGTGGTTTCCTGATTTCTCTCTTCTGCCCCTCTGGCCTTGCCTATTATCTTCCCTTGGCAGTGTCTGACTCTCTCCTTCTATCAAAGGAATTCTTTTGAAGGAGTTGCTATTTGTTTTTTAACTGATGAAGCCTCCCAAAGTATTCTGCTCTCACTTCTCTGATCCCTTGGCGACTGAAGAGTCAAAAAGAGGACCAGTGATAAATGACATGTGGTCAGTGGGTGGTGAACTGTCAGCTGAAAGGATCTTGACCTTTCTTTACCCCACTCTTTCAAATCCCCGTTGTGAGAATAACAATATGTTAGTACCCCTGCCTTTATCTGCGGCCCAAGGAATGTGTCCATATGAGCCCAGGCTTGGGAATTTGGACAACTTTCTTTCCTTTTGAAAAATTTGGTTCAAGAAATATTTGCTGAGCATCTACATCAGGCTAAGATGGGGATATGAAAGAGAGTAAAGCATGTTCTCTGCTCTCAATGGGCTCACGTGTAAATGGAGAAGGCCAGTGGTTCTCAGCCCCAGACGCACATTCACATTACCCCGGGGAGATGTAAAATGCAAGGCTGGGACCCACTCCCAATGTTTCTGATTTCATCGGTCTGGGGTGAGTCTTAGGCATCAGTGTTTTTTGAAAACTCCCCAAGTGATTCTAATATGCAATCAGCGTTAAGATGGGTATAAACAAACCGCTGATTAAGATGGGCATAGAAACACATAATTTCAACATGTTTAGAATACTTGGTTGAGAATGGAAGCTAAGGCAGAGGCAGATATATTGTAATAATTATAACTTATTGTCAACCTCATGCTAGGTGCTCAGCAAGGTAGGCACTTTACAAGCATGATATTTATTTAATCCTCCGTACTATCCTCTCTGTTTGAAATCCTTATCTCCATTTTATAGATGAGAGTATCAAGACCCAGGGAGTTTATGTCATTTGCCCAAGGTCACAGAGCTAGCCAGTTTTAGAGCCAAATTCAAACTTAGGACTGTATAGCTCCAAACCCACAGACACCCAAATATTTGCTATTTTTCCAGAGTAGAATGCACTCATACACCATTTTCTGAAAGAACATAAATGACGGTCATGAAGGTCAACCTGCCATATTCATTTCATTCTTGGTTATACTCCTTTGCTCTTCATCTGCGATCCCTGAAGTTTCCCTTTGCTCCCTGCCCTATGTTCAAGTTCACATTCTTACGGTTATGGGGGAGAAGAAAATAGTGGTGAGGTATTCTAAGTTCAATTCTAGAGCAATGAGCTCATCATCTTGGCTCTTGGTATTATTACACTGTTTTCCCCCAGAGCCGGGTATAATCAAAATTCCTCCTACTTGTTGTGTAACTGACCTGCAAAGTCAAGCTGCAAGCCAAGGCTGTCTGGATCACGTATGCTTGCACAAAGAGAACCGAGCCAAGCACTTCCAAAACAAACCTAGTGAAAAAAAAAGCACAGAGTGTGGCCCAGCACAATATATGGGGCAAAGGGTTTCAGAAGACCATCTACCATTCCTGAGAGCAATGTAGGGTTTGTGGCATTAAACTTCCAGTGACTGGGAGTCAGGGCAGTTGGGCTGATAGAATGGATTTCACCTTTACAGAAGTATCTAGAAACCAATGAGAGTGCCTCTTTTGCATGTTTAAGAATAATAAGTTGGAAAAGTGTTGTCAAATTACTTTCTTTTGGTGAAATATGTTTGATTTTTTTCTAAAATCCCTCAATAGTCAAGATCTCAGCCTATGTCTGTCTATCAAGTTCAAAACAAAAGTAAAAGTAAGACCAGCAGTAATGACTAGAACTTGGGACGGTTGGGTCTAACTTGATTTTGTGGCATTGTGGAAAATGGGGTCTGAAATCTTAGTACCTTTTTATCTCCATCCTTCCCCTACCACAGTGAAAATCTTTGGGCAAGTTGTATACTCTTTCATTTCTTAGTTCCATTCCGTTTTATGAAAACAACCATCTGTAAGTTGCCTTCCTTCTACCTTCTCATATGACCCTAGAGATTTTAATGAAAACTAAAAGAGAATCATAACTCTAGTTCTTCAAAAGAGAGAAACCAAAGTAAAATTTTATTTGCTTTCTCTCCATTTCTACCCATTCTTTCCTATCGTATCTGCCATCATCGAGAGGCCTGTTGGTATATCTGAGGCCGCACATCTCACCTGTGTGCTGCTATGTCATAAGCACTTGGTATATTGCCTCTCACTGGGTAGGCACCCAGTAAACAGGTGGCTTTTGTGCCTGTTGTTAGGGGTCTTTGTTTCACCCAATGTCCCATCCCTATGCCACCGCCACCTAGCCATTTCAAGTCCTTTACCAGATGGTAGGAAGAGCTTCAAGCTCCACAGGTTGAGGGGAAAAAAATTGACTTAACCCACAGAGCAGACACCAGAATAGAGAGAAGCTGAGTGTGGGTGAGGCAGGAGCATCTGCATATTGATACCCAGCTGCTCGAAAGGCAAGTCTCCAACCAAGAGTGAGGCCAACAGTGAATGTCAGTAAATTGCCTCTGCACCTCTAGAGTCTGAAACTCCAGCCTTCCAAAAGTCAGCGGGAGTGTAATTTGGTATGAGTCCAGACTCATCCTTTCCATGAAGTCTCCCTGCAACTCCCACCAGACCAGCCTTGGCTGCAGCCCTACCGACAGCCTTCAGCTTGGCTTCCAGCACCACGGGCCAACCCAGGGCGTGAGCAGCAGAATGGGGACCAAACAGCACAGCATGCTGGAGGAGGCAGTGGGCTCAGAGACAGGGTCTGGGCAAGGCCATGCCTCATTTACCAGCCCTTGGCCAAGTACCCAAAGTCAAAGTATTGGAAGGCAAGGGGTATCCAGGCTGACATCTCCAAATACTAGTCATGTTCCCACGGGTGATGTTACTGGGTCAATCGAGCCTTTTTTTCCTCCTAGCTATGCCCATAGCCATCTGTAGCAGCCAAGTTCTTTTCTCCAAATTTTTTTCCATAAAAACTATGTTCCAACTATCTGTAAACGATCCACTGCTAGGTGAGACCCATGAATGCAGAGATGCCTAACCTGGGCATTCAGGGACTGGGAGGCCCATGAGGGCACTTGGGGAGCAGCATTTCTGCCTGAGGAGCCCCACCACCACCACCACCTCCACATTCAAACAGATCACCAGCAAATCCAAGCACAAGCATTGCCTCCAGAGAGGTAATGTGTATAATCTGGAGATTCAAAGGATGGAATATTAGAGTAGAAAACCTTCTCAGTCTCTCCAACCTCTAATTTGGACCAGAAAGAGCTGACAGCTTGATTTATCATCATGATAGAACTTTATGCCCTAAAATAATTGCTAGAAACCCGGATGTTCCACTAGAAAAATAAATCAACCGAAATTGTGATCTCCATATTACCATGTCCCCAGCATTGCAGTGATGACATTGAGCCTTTGGGTGAGGTCTGAAGGTGAGTCCTGAAAGAAAAAGGAGGTTGTTTTGAAGGGATGCTTATTGGAAAGCCCGGTACAATCATGCTAGCTGTCCAAGCCAATTGTAAAATTGCAGATTTATTATGTTTAGCGGAATGCAGCCTGTACATTTGAAATATTATCCAAATGACCTGGCTTCCACTTAGAAATCTTCTATGAATTGAAACAAGTGAATTAGGGAGGCCTCTTGCCTTTAGCACTGATGGGTCTGTGGGAGGTGAGTCAAGAACCATTTATAGTAGTGATAAAATACTATACTTAAGGCTATAAAAATTTGGCATATAAGGTCTCAGTTCAGAAGTAAATTCATTTTATGTGCTCAGCAAAGGAGCAACTGAAAAGTTTTACAAATGGGAAGTTTGACCTACTGAGATTTCAAACATAAAATCTGTTAATTATTCCTTGGGACTAGGTATAGTAATTACCCTCTTGAATGTTAAAATGCAAGTCGGAACCATGAAGTCAGTAACAGCATAACTTAACCATGGTATGCATGGCTAATGACAGTTACCCAAAGCCATTGTCCAACTGTCCCATTACATGCCCAAATGTGCATCAATGGGATGGGTCACTTGGGAATTTAGCAAGTAACTGGGAAAAAGCTTCAGAACCCCGTCCAATGAACAAATACAAAATCTGATGGGGCATTATGCTTTTGCTTTGCCAACAAGCCAGGGATCCTTTACTTGGGAATTCTATGGCTCCAGCTAGAACTGGTAGATAATGCTTGACAATTGACAGATGTGTGCTTTAATCAAAAGAGCCTTACAAATTTAATCTCCTCCACATCTCTGACCTCGTCACTGACCTCTCCCCCTCACTCTCCAGACTCACAGGAGGGCCCTGATCTGGATTGCTTCTAGCCTATTCCTGCTCCCAGCCCCTGCCCTCACTGTTGTCTCTCCTTGACCTAAAATGCTCTTCTCAAGATATTACATTAATATGGCCAGTTCCTTCCCGTGGTCCCATCTCAGTTCAAATATCACCTTTAAGAAGTTTCCTTTCAGCGCCCAATCTAAAGACAGAAGCATCTCTCCCTCCTCCCTTCCTCCTCCTCCCCTGACCTCCCAGGGCCCCCTTCCCCACCCCACCCCCACGTCAATCACCTTATTTTAATTCTGGCAGATCACATACAATTAGCTGATATTTTAATTTTTTTTTGGTTTACTTTTTAAACTTGCTATATTTCTTCCTTCCCTAAAATGTAACTTCTGGGCAGGCAGAAACTTTGTTATATTTCTCTAACAACACCTATAATCTTGCCTGCCCCATGTAGATGCTCAATACATGATTTTGAGCAAATAAATGAGCAGAGAGAGATGAGAGCAGGAACCTACCGTGGCTCGCTTTAGGCTCCCTCCCATAAACTGAATGCAGGTGGCATCAAAAAGCCAGATGTGACCCTCCGTGGATAGCCCACAAGGAATGGATCTCAGTCCTACAACCGCAAGGAAATTAATTCTGCTAACAACTCGAATGACCGAAGAAACCAGTCTTTGGCAAGAGCCCCCAGAAAAGAACCCAGCCTTGCAGCAACTCTGATTTTACCCAGTGAGTCCCGTCGTGGACTTGTGACCCACAGAACTGTAGCATAGTACATCTGTAATGTTTTAAGCTGCTAACTGTGTGGTAATTTGTTATAACAGCAATAGAAACCTACTACACTATTTAAAATACATAACGAAGTGAATGGCACATGGCCAGAGCTCAGCAAACACCAGCATTTCTTATGAACATTATTAATGGCATAATTATTGATATTGTTTTACTATCTCAAAAATCTCTTTCCACCTTGATGCTGAGCTCTGAATTCTGAAACTCCTCATCCTGTCTCTCCTGGAATAGCTTCCTTTTAATTGTCTTAGGGAACTGGTCACCAGCTTCACAGGCTGGGTGTTGTGCTGGAATGAAGTGAGAGGAAATTTCCTGAAAGATAAAGCCAATAGTGAGGATTAGACTCACTAAAGGGGGACAGCTGGATAGGGGATACTTCGGGATAGGATACCTTGAAAAGGACACCATGAGACCTATGAGTAGTTTGGCTGGGAACACTTAACCTGGGTGTAAACAGGAGGAAATATCAAGCAAATGCCAAAGGAGAAACACGCTATTAAAAAAAAAAAGGACATGTTGCCTTTTTAAAATGTCAGTGTCACAAAAGACAAAGACGAGCCAAGGAGTCGTTCCAGATTAGAGAAGACTAAACAGACAAAGGGACTAAATGCAATATGCGATCCTAGAAGTGGGCCAATTGAAAACAAAAATGGAATATAGACAGCAGATTACATACATGTATTTATTAACCTTAAATTTCTGGAAGTTGATGGCTGCACTGTGGTTATACAAGAGAATGTTCTTATTCTTGGGAAATAGGCACTGAAATATTCAGGGGGAAAGAGCCACAATGTATGCATCTGACTTTCAATGATTCAGAAAATAAATAAATAAATAACATAGGCAGAGTGAGAGCAAGCGAGCAAATGATACAGCAAATGGGATGAAAAGTTAATTGGTGAATGTGAATAAGGGTAAAAGATTTTATTCTTCCAACTTTTCCTTAAGCTTGAAGTTATCATCAAATAAAGTGATAAAAGAGAAACCAGTCAAGTTTGCTGTCCAGTAAAGAGAAGGAATCATTAACACATAGTGCCCATTCAAGCCACATTTTCTTCTGATTTGTCATTCCAGCTGAACCTCTCTTATTATGACTGCCTGTTTTTTCAGACGTTTCAAATGCATAGCTTCCAAAATTAGCATAAGACAGAAAATTTCCTCAAGCCTCCCTTTAGGCGGATTAAACTTCCGTCCTGGTCAAAGAAAGTACAATTTTCAAATAATCCACTACCTTAAGATGTGATGGTTCAGAGACCATGGAACGCTAGCTTAGTGCAGAGAAATATTCAGATCGTAGACCCAATAAACATGTTTCCCCAAACTGGGTGGCAAGGCTGTCAGCAAAAATGTTAGATGAATGAAGTAAATGGTCCATTGTCAAAAGTAATTGCACGTACTTACATGTAGACATAATTGACAATAATGGGTCCAAAGGGGGGATCACGGTGGCTTGTGTAAATCACAGGTGTGTCTGAATGTTCCTAAATGTGTGCCTATTTCATTCTCGTTGCAAATAAGCCCTTCCACCTTTTACAGGGTTGGTAAAGCACAATGTTTTTGTAGAAACTGAATTCTGTTCTCCTCTATTCACCTAACCCAAGTATGTGAGCCTTTGAGCTTTCTGTAGTCAGGCCAGTTCCCCTACCAGCAGTGCCAAAATGTTTAGAAAATGCTAGAGATTCCCAAAATGTATCAGTGCTTGGGAAAACTGCCTCATCACCCGCAATGAACACTCCCGCACTTAGGCACCCATGTGTGCATCTAGCATTTGGTAATGTCTCATTCAATAGTGTCTCAAGAACCAGGAATGAAAATGACCGTGGCTCTTCTACAAGGTTAGTGGCTTCTCTCACGGTGAAGAAAGAAACGCTGAGCATGCTCATCCGTGTAATTGGTGACCATTAGAAAAATTGGAAGATGCTCTTTCATTGAATCCCTTTGGACTTAACAACACAGCCCATCTGGAGCATAAAAGCTCTAAACCTAGAGAAAAGAAACAACACAGATGAGCAGCTTCCGTGCACTTTCTCCATTCAGTGGGGGCTAATAAAGAAAAATGCTGAATTGCGATGATTACCCATGCCTTGAAAATAGCTTATCACCTGCCAGTATAAATGGAGGGCCCCTGCAGGGCTGCAAAATGACAGGAAGAACAATGGCCTTGGAGACAGAATCTCTGGAGTGTCTCAGAGAGGAATCTCAGCTGACCGCAATGCGGTCAACCTGATGAAATAGAGCCCTTATTCTAAGTGGACCCCGCAAACCAGTCCTTGGGTGTTCCTATGCCATGGAGAAGAAAAATAGAGGAGTCTTGCTGAACAATCGGGCCCATAAAATGTGAAAGACAGAGCCAGCAATTATGCAAAGAATCAGACTAGATACACAGCCAAAGTTATTCATGGTGGGACAGAGCTCTCCCCAAATTTGGTGGATAATCGTCAACCTGCTTTTTGCTTTGTTATTGTGTAGACTTAATCATCCTGTGAAATCTCTCTTGTTTTCAGACCTAAGTGCCACTGGAATGCTGTTCGAGTGGTCACATGAGGTTCATTAGGAAGAAGAGCTTGGCTTTGCAGGGACTGGGTGTTGGGCTATTCTGTGGAATCTTTTTTTCTGCCATCACAAAGCTCCTGTGCGAAGGCCATTGTCGGTGCCATGGTAGAGCGTTTCCAGCCCTGCAAGCCCCAACCCCCAAGACATAATGCCTCAGTGGTGGCCTGCTTCACTGGCAGGTGCCAAGCTTTTATTTTTATTATGATAATGGCTTCATTTCCCCATGAATCGTTTAGATTAAGTATTACCACAGCCTGAGTTCTCTTTTATAGCCAACTTTTCGCTTTCTCTCCAGCAGCATCCAAACAACCAGGATTTGTTTATTAATTTTTGTTCTCTTTGGGAATGGCTACCAGGAGAAAGGGTTCTCAAAAATTTGAAGAGGATTACCTTTTCGCTCAGTAATTTATTGCCCACCCTCACAAAACCTACATACACGCTTGTGGGTACACACACACACACATACACACATGCTTACACCATAGACATAGCACTGTTCTAACATGGGACTGGAGGGGTAGATAGACTCCCTTTATGCTGGAGACCAGGACATGTGCCGGTTATTAATTGGTGGGGGGGGGGCCCAAGAACATACAAATATTTCTAATGTTTCATTACCTTCTAGATAAATCAGTGTTGGGCTCATAGTACTGCTTCTAACATTCTTTCATCTTGCTCTTAATTTCTCACCCTCAGATCAACCTACTCCATATGAAGCATCTTGATAATCTGCTACTTTTGGGGAATGTGCTCCGAGGGTCTCTCCCTTCTTCTTGCCCATCCCATCCCACACATACACACACCCTGCACCTGGCAATGTGTTTCTCTATCCCTGAAAAATAATGCCCTTCTTATTCAAAGTAACACACAGAGTGTTTTTCAAAAAGCTTAGTGACGGAAGTTGCTGTGACATTTACCTGTGTGGCATCTGTCCAATTCTGGGTCATAGTTGAAAACATATTTCCTGAGTACTGAGTGTGTACTCCATTCTGCAGGAGACAAAGAAATTATAACACCCGGTTTTGATCTTCAAAGAACTTAAAACACCAGGCTAGTGGTCAGTAAATTTGGATTTAGTTTTCAAGCTACCACTAATGATCTTTTGGTTTTGGTCAAATCCTGAAAACTCTAGATGTCAAAATCTGTAAAAAAAAAAAAAAAAAAAAAATGGGGAGTAGGTAGAAATTGAACAAGATCAAAGGTCCTAATTCAAATACCTACTGGTGCCAGAATCAGGGGAACCAGCCAGGGACTCAAGCCCACAGCAGATTCCCACCTAGGAGCCATTTGCAGCTCAGCCCATCAAGTGTTACAATCAGAACCCTGAGTATCCAGACTTTCATGAGAAGTCTTTTGACTTCTTTGAACAGAGTACAGGTCAACATTGTGCTCGCCAACAAAACATTTCTGCAAACTAGTTAGCAACTTCTGGCCTACAGGCTAAAGACCTACCAGGTCCTTCTTTCTTATTTTATATGATGTTTGGAGTCATCCAACAATTGGCATGCAAACCAAGTATTCAGAAGGGTGTATGGACCCCAGGAAAGATGGTCACTGGGTTCCTCAGGCCATCAAATGATTACAAGTTGTGCTCATCACTCATCACTGTTTCAGCAGCTTCAAGTATTACTAATGAACATCCAGATGGGACTGCTGACTTTTGAGGAGGAGAAGGAGCTTAGAAAGAATGAGTAAAGGAAACAAAAGGCAATTTTTAACTGTAAAGAAGCCCTTCCGGGCACCTGGGTGGCTCAGTTGGTTAAGCGACTGCCTTCGGCTCAGGTCATGATCCTGGGGTCCCGGGATCGAGTCCCGCATCGGGCTCCCTGCTCAGCGGGGGGCCTGCTTCTCCCTCTGACCCTCTTCCCTCTTGTGCTGTCTCTCATTCTCTCTCTCAAATAAATAAATAAATAAAAATCTTTAAAAAAAAAAAAAATAGAAGCCCTTCCGGCCAATGGTATGTGTAAGGAAGAGGAAGCAGAAGGGTTCTGTAGAATCTACCACCTGACTCTGGAGATTCAGCAACCACCCCCCCCCCCCCGCCATAGCTGTTAGAAGGAAAAGCACAGAAGTACAGAGAAAGGAGTGATCGAAACACACCTCGTGGTCCACAGAAGCCATCAGATCACACAAGAGAGAAAACGTATAGCAGTGAGGAAAGCACTAAACACGGCAAAACTCTCAGATCAAGTGAAACATTTTTGAAGACAAGGATTTCCAGAATCTGTGAAGTTTTAAAAAGGTAGAATCAGAGGCAAAGGCTCCAAATCTAGGGGGAAGGAGAGAGTCTCTGGTTGGTGCCTCCTGATTAATGAGTAAAAAGTGATCCAGTTACCATAGCAACTTGAAGATACACAAAAGGAAACTTCCCTTCTTTAAAATATTCCTGATGATGAATAGGCAGAGTCTTTTAAAATATCTTTTTTAAAAATGTAAGAGGCTCCTTCCCCCCCCCCCCCCGTAAGAGCATATCACAGAAGATGGTGCTGTTTGTTTCCCCAGATAACTGGACTTGCTTACACAAGCCTGAGTTTGCTTACACAAACCAGCAATTTGGGCAAAAAAGTAATGACCAGAAAATATGTCTGTTGGAGAATAAATTGTTTTTCAGCAGTTTTGTTTCTGTTTAGGCAGCAAGGGAGACAAATGTATGTTGTCTTGGTTTTCTTTTTTCTAACAATACGTTTCGTTGGAGTTTCCATGGATGCTGAGAATGTGAAATGCACCTAAGCAGAGTCAGGAAATGACTCTGCTTTCTGTAACCTTCTCTTGTTGTCTAAATGGAGAAGTAATAAAAAATATGACTTTGGTGGGACTGCACGCCCAGTCCCTTTGCCTTCTCCAGCTTGGCTCCCGCTGCCCCGGACACTTATTTCAGGATCCAAAGGATTGTTCTGTTTCGCTCCAGGCTGTTCAACTTTGGCAGAATATCCTGAGTAGATTGGAGATTCCAAGCAAGGTCTTGAAATGAAAACTGTAATGATCAAATATCCTGGGGACCCCTTCTGTAGGAGGTGGAAGGCTCTTAATTGAATGATTTGGGTAAATGGTTGGTGCAAAGCCCAGCTAAGTGTCCCAAGGCCCGTGACCTGGACAGTCTAGCTGATGATGTGATGGGGGCTTTTGCTAACCAGTAGAGAGGTCAATGGTCTTGAGTAGCATGGTAAGACTGCATAATATGGTCTTTCAGCGTGGGTGTATAAATATTTTTATGCAAGGATATGTAATCTTAGGTAGAGGCAGTGTGGAGGAGACAGAAATTATTTGGAGTTCCTAGGAATGGAAGTTTCCAAATCTGCATTTGTTCTGTAGGACCATGGACAAGGGACTGAGGCCCCTTGGGGCTCAGCTTACTCATCCTTAACATGAGGAAGTTGGGCCACCGTCAATTCAGCAAGCATGTGCTACATGATGTCATCTCCCACCTGTGTCCTCAACAGCCCCAACTCCTGAGTGATATGGCTCAGAATACAGCACCATTCAGCTGCTCGAGCCAAAATTCTAGGAAACTCCATTTCTCCCTCTCTCTCTCTCTGGGCTTTGTTAAAAATAACTCTTTCCAAGACCGAGAACCAATGAGCACTAAGACTGGGGAAGGAGGCGGTGGGGTGGCACATACAGAAAAAGATCAAAGTATCAACTTGAGTACTTTTGAAGCTAAAATGGTGAATTAGATCTATGACCAGTAAGCTTCCTAACCCTCCCTGTCCTTCATCAAACTTGCCGTCTCACCCAGGCACGCAAAGTTCCTTCTCTCAAATTCACGAATCATAGAGGATAAAGCAACCCTCTTTCCATTAAAAAGAAGTAGGTGAATGAGATGGCTATGTAGCTGAGTTCCTGGGACCAGATGAAACTAAGGTCTCCTATTCCTCCGCCATCTTGATTTCCAGAATCCCGAAATACGTGAATGAGAAAGGACGAGCAGCTATCTTCCCAATATTTCAAGGATCCAAACAGAAACACAGGGGAAAATGCTGTTTGTAAATACTTGTTGTATGACTATATTAGTTTCTGAAGGCTGCTGTAACAAAGTACCCCAAAGTGGCTTAAAACAATAAACATGTATCTATTTCTCGGTGTTCTTGAAGTCCAAAATCAAGGAGTCAGCAGGAATGATTGCTTCTGGAGGCTCTGAAGGAAGATCCTTCCTCACCTCTCCCTAGCTTCTGGTGGTTGCCAACAAGCCCTGGCATTCCTTGGCTGGCAGCTGCAACACTCCAATTTCTGTCTTGATGGTCTCATTACCATCTTCCTTCTGTGTGTATGTGTCTGTCTTCATGTGACCCTCTATGGACATCAGTCATTGGATTTAACCCCCTCCCCCCAATATTCCTGCAAAGACCCTATTTCCAGGTAAGGTCACATTCATGGGTCCCAGAGGTTAGGACTTGAACATATGGTTTGGGGGGACATAACTCAACCCACAACAGTCATCAAGTCATTTCCACTTCCAACATATTTTTCACTCTGTCCACTTTGACCCATCTCCACTACTATACTTGAGGCCACCCACATAGCTCACCTGGATAATGCAATCATCTTCTCACTGATCTCCTCATCTTCTCACTGATCTCCTCCTCCTCCTTCTCTTTCACTCTTAAAACCCGTTCTCTATGCCACAATAACCATGTTCTTTCTAAAATTTAAACCTGATCATTTACAACCATCTACAAATCTAAAGTGATTTCCCATGGCTCTGGACAAGGTCTGTTCTCCCAAGCATGACATAGAAGCTTCTTCATGACCCAGGCTCTTATCTCTTCTGTCTTCCCTTCCCTGTTTCTTCTTGCTTCCTCATTACTCTAGCTACCCTAAACTCTTGGTAATCCATTTTGTAATTTTCCTATTCTTTTATTTAAAATCCTGTGTGTTTTTAATGTGAGGGCAACCATGCTGTATTCTGACAAGATCTTGCCTCTCCCTCTGTAGTTTCTTCAAGGGGGTATCTCATGAGCCCTTTTACTAGAGGAATCATCTCTGTAGATTTAGCTCTTTCTGCCTTCAGGTCTTTCCACATGGAAAGAATTCTACTGTCTCTCCCTCAAACTCATTTTTCAAGTTCACTAAGCCTTCACTTCCTTAAGGAATCATTCTGCAATCGCATTCCCCTCCCCACAAAACACACATACCCCGGTTTAGGTATCACCCTATTTCTTCTTAGTCAATTGTTCAAAATCCCTTTAGGAACACTACATAGCTTTCATGGCAATACACTTTTCTTTGCTGCATTCCTCCCTACACCCCAAGCTCCCTACTGTACTAGGAATTAGTCATCACTTTAGCCCTAGCGAATAGTAGGACTGAAAATATATTGGTGAAAGAAACCATAACACGAGAGCATAACATATAGCACTAGGGCTGCTGAGATGAGTAAGATATATTTTCTGACTATGGCAGATCATTCACCATTTACCAAACCCCAACTTGACCATAGCTGCAGCAGCAGCACAAAGCTTATCAGAAGCTCAAACAAAACAAAATAAAACAAGAAAACACTGATTTTTTCAGAAGACCTACAGGACTCAAAAGAAACAAACAGGGGTGACTGGGTGGCTCAGTCGGTTAAGCATCTCCCTTCGGCTCAGGTCATGATCCCAGGGTCCTGGGATTGAGCCCTGAGTTGGGCTTCCTATTCAGCGGGAAGTCTGCTTCTCCCTCTCCCTCTGTCCCTTCCCCAACACTTGTGCTCTCTCTCGCTCTCTCAAATAAATAATAAAATCTTTTTAAAAATTCTTCATATTCTTATGACATCTGAGCTGAGCCTAAGTCTAAATTCCCTTCTGGCTCTTATATTTTATGATTTCAGGTCTTTCATCAGAATTTTGAAGAACTTTCTGCCACTGTGTTAGTGTCTTTTTGAAAGGACTGATGCTGTTTCATACGCCAAATTTCCAAGTCCTCTTCTCATAGTATTTTCCTTCTTCTTACAGACTATGACTATGTCTCTTTATCCTTCTCCATGGACTAAGAGCTGTTTTCTTGGTTATTCTGCAATTTCACTATGATGGATCTTCTTGTAGATTAAAAAATAATAATATATGTTTATGCTTATATATGTTTAATGTATGTTTAATAATACATATGGTTAGTTCTTGGGACTAATGATTGGTACCTTTTAACAATTCTGGAAAATTCTCAGGCATTCCTTTTTTTTTTTTTTTTAACCACCTCTTCCCCATTCTATTATTTGTTTTTGGAACTTTGACATATATTAAATCTTCTCATCCTAACCTCCTTGTCTCTTACTGTTCTTTCCTGTTTTCTACCTCTTTGTCCCTCTGATTTTCTATCTTTTCTTTGTATCTATCTTTGAGATCACTGATTCTCCCGCTATGCATAATCTATGGTTTAATATATCCATTCAGTTTTAATTTTGAATTTTTATGTCTTCCACTTATAAAGGTTATATTTGCTTCTTTTCCAAACTGGTTACTTTTCTATTTTCAAGATGTTCTTTTATTTCTTTAAAAAATATTAAACCTTTAGAGGTGCCTGGGTGGCTCAGTCAGTTAAGCATCTGCCTTCAGCTCAGGTCTTGATCCCAAGGTCCTGGGATCAAGTCCGGCCTCGGGCTCCCTGCTCAGTGGGGAGCCTGCTTCTCCCTCTCCCTCTGCCCCCCCTCTCATGCTTTCTCTTTTGTTCTCTATCTCAAATAAATAAATAAAATCTTTAAAAAATATTAAACACTTGTTATTTTTATATTCTGTAACAGATCATTTCAAGATCAGTGGTCTCTGTGGGTCTGATTCTGATGTCTGTTATTTCTGCCAACTTTCTCTCAGACTGCCTAATTTCCTTGTTTTTAAACTGTGACAAATTTCCTTGAAAATTTACCTGTGAGAACACTTGGTGATCTAAGATTACATTTTTTTTTTAAGATTTTATTTATTTATTTGACACAGAGAGACAGAGTGAGAGAGTAACCCAAGCAGGGGGAGGGGAGAGCGAGAAGCAGGCTTCCCGCTGAGCAGGGAGCCCGATGCGGGGCTCGATCCCAGGACCCTGGGATCATGACCTGAGCCGAAGGCAGACACTTAACGACTGAGCCACCCAGGCGCCCCAAGATTACATTTCCCTAGAGAAGATTTGCATTTGCTTCTACCAATTGCCTTGGGATGCTATCTACTTAGGACTACTTTAAATTGAATTTTCCTTTTGAGATGTTCCCAACACAGATAACGTGAATTCAGATAACTTAGGTGAGATCCAGCTTATAGTTATACGTTCTCAGAGGCGGTTTTGTTGTTGCTTTTTAATCTACCCAATGCCAAGGCTAAGAGTGGGATGATGTTTTTTGTTGTCCCCTTCTCCTGACAATTTTATTTTTCATTCATCCTTACACTGAAACTGTAGTCCTTCGGTTCCCATTTCAGTCTCATATTTTGTCTGGCAACCCTAACTATAATGAAAATGCTCCGAATTTTTCTATTCAAAAAGAGAGATAAAGGCTAATTAAGTGGTAAGAGAGAAAGAGAATCATAAGTTGGTTTCTTTCAAGCCCTAAGCAAATATTTTCTGTGGTATACTAGATTAGAGGTTTATCTATTCTATATTTTGCCACATTGTGGTTTCTTCTCTAATTAGCTTTGCTAATTACTGTCTCCTCATCAAATTCCTTGAGGGTAGGGATTGCCTTTCTTGTCTGTATATATCTTTATAATCACCAAAGCAGTGTATGGACTATCATACAGGATCAGTTAAGTATTTCTTTATTGCTCCTACGTCCATCCCCCTGTTGAATGTTCCTCCTTTCTATCCACCCAAGTACTCAAGCCAGAGCCAGGGAACCATCCCACTTCCTCACCTCCCACATCATATCATCTGATCTTCTCAATTTTTATCTTTTTAGGTTCTCTCCAATCTGATTTTTCATTACTGAAGCCATAGTCTGAGTTTATGCCCAACCATTTCTCCTGCAGTATATTCCTTAAACCAGTGTTTCTCAAATGTGTTACATGGAATCCAGGTTTTGCAAGATTTAAGGGATATAACCGTTTCCACAGTTAAAGAAGTCATTTTCCATGTAGCACCCACAATGATCATTTTAAGATATTCAGATCACATCGGATATTTTTTATAAAGCTTTGATTGTTCCTCATTACTTTTAGATTGAGTGCAAACCTCTTAAGCCTGGCGTGTAAAATGATATTTGATCTGATCCTATGACCTTGGCCTCATCTCCTGACTCTCTCCCTCTCTTTATCCACTGTAGCCCCACTGACCTTCTCCATGTTCCTTGAACAGATGAAGTTTTCTTAGCCTCTGAAACACTGCCCTCAGAGCCCACATGGCTATCTCCTTGTTACCATTCCCATCTCCAAAGGTCAATTCCTGAAAGGTTCTCTCCCCAACAAGCCTATCTAAATTAAGACCTCTCATCTCCATTCTAATCTCATCACTCTCTAACCCTTTATCTGAATCTCTGTACTTATTTACATGTTTTTCTTCTTCATTCACGCATATTTTTGGAGCTTTTGCTATGTGCGAGGCAATACTCATGGTACCAAGGTACAGGAAAACAAAACAAAACCACCCGTCTTCACGGAGCTTGCATTTTAGTAGCTGCTCCATGCATTTATTGAAGATTTACATCTTATTTGCATTATAATAATTATCTAATTTTTCTTTTATTGTCTATTCTCCAAAATGTAAGCTCCAGAATGAAGGAATGAGTGAACAAACGGCTGTAGTGGGTAATCCTCATAGGCACTCAGCTGTGTATATTTATCCATCACTTTCACCTGTTAGTTGGTTGAGAGAAGAATGGGAATCCAGAAACAGCTTGCCTATTAGGATATCCTATTGTTGGAACCAGAGGACTTGGTAAAGACCAGAGTCCAATAGAGAACTGAGTCCTCTTTTAGCCAACATTTGTAGACAATGATTTAGATTATTTATTCTGGTCTCTCTACTACTGTGTCCCTCCAGGGGGTTGTGCCCCATTGTCAGCTGTACTATTTACATTACTGCCAATTCAAATATTTATTCATTGTCCTTGGACACCAGTGAGGACAAAAGGATTGAAAATCGTCAACAGGCCCCCTAACCAAGTACTTTGTATCCCAGCACCACTGAACCTTCCAGAAAAATCTTCTGTTTTGGCAAAGCAGGTCAAAGGGTCCATTTTGTATGCTAGTGTTAATTATCTGAAGCAATTCTTAGTACAAGGCCTATCTGAATTACATACTTTTTAATGCTATTTGGGGCTTGTAATTAGTTGCACTCTGTGGGTATATAAATCTCTTACCCAGTCCTTATTTTTGTGTGGAATGAAGAATGTCAGTGCCTCTCTTACAGATTTGTACAGCATCATCCAATAACTATTTACTCTGGGAGAATATGCATTATTGACAACGTGCTTAATTAACTCCCAAAACAATTTAAGTACTGGCTGCTTGTAATATTGTCTCTCCCCTCAAAGGGAGTAGTGCATCTCAATAGGGGATGGACACTCTGCTGAGGCTCCAGCAAGGCCGCAGGTGCTTATAAAGAGAATTGCTTGAGAACACTGGCCCAATAACAGTGCCTCATCCAGTTGGCAAGTCTTGAGGCCGAGCCAAGAATAACCCCATTTCCTAATGATCTGCCTCCTTTATGGAATCCTATCAGAAAAATATTTCAAATTAAAAGTGAATTTTTAAAAAGGAGTTTGTGTAAACATCTGCCATGGTTTTAAGTGAACCCCATGGAAGATCGGTCTTGTCCTGGTGATGGAGAATTAGGAATTGCTAAGAAACAAAATGGAAAGATGGAAAAACAGAAGTGTGCAGAAAAGTGACAGAAAATGAAGAGTGTGACCAAAAGACTAGTTCTCTGGGGAGAGGGGTCTGTGGAGAAGACCGTTGCAGACATGTGGCATAAATGACCCCTGGAGCTCATAACCTGAGCACGCACATTCTTTCCTTAATAGAATTTTTTTTCTAAGTCCATAGCACATATTTATTAATATAGAAACATGTATAGATACACATAAATAAAATCAGAAATAACTCCTGTTAACATTTTAGCTTTTTCTTCTGATTTTTGATAGTCATCTCTGTACACACAGATCGATATGCATACATAATACATACATATCTAGATACGGATTACCTTCCCTATTCACATAGCCTATCATGAAAATGTCATGTCATTAAATATTCTTAAGAAACAAAATTTTAATGTATAAATGTACCATACTTTTTAAACCTCTTCTCAGCAGATGAACTTTCACATTGTCTTTCATAGGGACATAATCACTGGTTATTCCAATCTAGAAAGTTTTCTCTGGGGAACACATTAACATACTAAAGTTATAGAGGGTCAGAGAAGGATGAGAAAAATGGAATCTAGTCATAGCATTCCAACGCGTTCATTTATATCTATATTTTCAACTTATTTCCCAACCCCCAAAATGCTAGGTGAACAAGTTAATTAGAATTATAGAGTTTGTCTATAAATATGGAAAGCCTAGAAGCCAGGTATAGAAAGTCCTTATATACATACAGATGTGTGAGCCCATCAGAGAACCATTCCTTCCAGTTACAACTTTAAGCAATCGAATGTAAAACATATTTTTGGAAAGCTAGTATATGAATTTATAACCTCAGAGTCAGCATTCTGTTAGATATGGCCCAAGTCCCTCATCTCCAAAGAGAAGTATGCAAGACAACCCACTGGCCCACAGAAAAAGATAGAACTTGTATTTGTAATCATTTTATTATTAAATTTTCTACTTTATCTTTCCACTATATATTTTTAAAAATGTAAAACATTCATGCACTAGCACACATAAATAATTCACACACATATATATGCATTGCAGGCACATGCTAAATTTTTAAACCAATAGGGTGATCAATCAAAACAGTATGGACATTACCACTTTAGATTCTGTAATTAGGGAGCTTATAGAGTATTTGGGGCTAGAAACCTATGAAGAAGGGGCAAAGCATCAGTTTGGTCCATACTCTGCCTAAGTGTGGGAAGCACTGGGAAGGCAAACATTGCCCCAAGTTTGGTCAAACCTAGCATATAGGTGATTGGAACTGGGAAGGTAATAGAGCCAAAAGGTTGAAGTTGTGGGAAAAGCCAGCATCCAGGGCATGATGAATTACAATAAGGCAGGTGCCGCTTTATGGAACACTTACAGATGTGGCCTAAGAGGTCAAAGCAAAGGGAGCCTAATGAGTCTAGGACACCTGAGGAAGGACTGAGGTAGGGGAAAACCTAGAAGCCTCCCAAGAACATAAGTTTAACCTGCCCATTAGCCTAGCATCCCTAACTAGTAGATCTGTGCAGTAAAGGACTATGGAACAGATCAGTTTCAATAGGCAGTGGTAGAGGGAGGCCTGGGGTGTGGATGAAAGTTCTAGAAGCCTGAAAATGAATCTTTTTTTTAAAGATTTTATTTATTTATTTGACAGAGAGAGACACAGCGAGAGAGGGAACACAAGCAGGGGGAGCGGCAGGGAGAGGAAGAAGCAGGCTTCCCTCGGAGGAGGGAGCCGGATGCGGGGCTCGATCCCAGGACCCTGGGATCATGACCTGAGCCGAAGGCAGATGCTTAACAACTGAGCCACCCAGGTGCCCCCTGAAAATGAATCTTGAAAGACATACCACCCTGACATCAACTTTTTCCCCTGGTTTTGCAAAGAGGCGATTCTGCCTCAACAACATAGCTGATCCCTGGCTAATTCTGGCCTATCTAGATATTATATGATAAAGGCTATTCTTTAAAAAACCAAGTCTTTTGTCTCCTTCAAATGAAAAAGAAATGTACAGTAAGATTTTAGAAAAAGCAAATGAGAGTCATTTTAGCTTATACATATCTTTAATTGTGTGACTCCGAGTTTATGTAAACCATAAACAACAAATTCTTGTTCTCTGCACATTTTGAAAATTCGATTCCATTTCAAGTTTAAAATATCCCTTTCCTGATGCATTTTGTAAGTTAGATGCCCATAAATCCTAATGTGGCCCTGATCCATCCGTATGCAATGGTGAAGGCTATAGGTATTACTAAGAACACAATAACACGGCAGAGGATGTACGTTGACCACTGAAGGTGAAGTTGAAGGCAGCAGTCAACACCTCCATGAGAAGAGGGAGTTTCCCATGAGCCCCAGCACTGATAAAACTAAGGAAACCATGGGAAAGTGACACACAGGATCACAAAGACCTCTCCAGAAAGAGGGGGTACCAAAGTCCTGCCCATCCCACCCCATAGAAAGGAGACAATAGACAGGAGTTTTCTCAAGAAAGGCAGGCTGTACCCCCATTTTGACGAGGCATCTGCTCATACATTCTCCTTAGTGAGGATGTGAACAGGTGGAAGCCAGGAACTGTTTCCAAAGGCTTTTTTTTTCTTTTTTTCCAAATGTGCGAGGCTCTCTCTGAATTCTGACTGAACTTGCCCCACGTGCCCTCAAACTATGTTCTCTCAGCTCAAAGGTTTGACAACACCAAGTAACCAGAGCTATTCAAACATCCTACTTTGGAAACCACCTTCTGAGACAGTCCACAATGCTAGCTTGTTTGGACTCTTCCAACCCTAACCCCCAAACACACACACACACACACACACACACACACACTCACACACACACACACCGGAAGAGCCAGCAACATTCACCTTTCTCCTTAAGCCAACCCTCCTTTCCTACCCTACCATTCAAATGCCAACTTGACTTAGACTCAACTTCTAGGTTTGGGATTGTTACCTTTCCTTAATCCCATAACAGCTGCCTCTCAGTGGTCAAGCTAAATCCATTTAGCTTATGTCTGACTTGTGGATCTTCTGGGGTGGAAAATTTTTTAAAATAATTCTTATTCTTCAGAATAACCGGTAATGATGAGAAAGACTAATGGGCATTCATAAGCTGTTCTAAGACATACTTCCTGTTCTATGCATTATTCATTTATGCAAACTATTGTAAAGGTACCAAATTCACTGTGCATCTGGGCTGGAAAGGTCCCTGGACTCAAGATTACATTGGTATGCACATTTCTGAGGCTTGGTTCTGTTTAACATTTTCATCATGACCTGCTTAAAGGAGCAGAGAGCAAACTCATTAAATTCCTAGATGGGAGGGATGGCCAGAACATTAGAGAACAGGATTAGAATTTCCCCAGCCCTTGCCAAATTAGCAAAACTGTCAGAGTCAAATATGTTCATTGGGGCTGGGCAGGGAAAAGTAGGATGCCCAACTGTGAGCTGAGTAGTAGCAGCTTATTTAGGAGCAGACCTGAAAGAATAGAGATGCAAACATAGACGCGTAGCAGGAAATACTTACCCAGTGGAACCACTCGTGTTCTCCGGGGCCTTTGCACCCCTCTTAAAATGGATTGTGGAAGCATAAAGACCCCTCCCCACCTGCAAAAATTCTAAGAATTTCTGTGAGCTTTTCTTTCTCAAGGCACCTCTAGCTTCAGATTCCTTATATCATGTAATTAGCCTACTTTATGGTTCATTTCACCATCCTGCTCTGGTCTGGTCACCCTGTAACAAACCATGTCACCATACAGCAGACACAAAAACCATTTCCCTACTGTGAGCATATCATGGCCTCCTGCAGAAGGGTCTGGCTACGTCCTTGGCTGTCTTGAGTCTTGTTCCATCCTTCCATGGAAGGGGCACGGCTGAATCTGGCCCAAGAGTCGGTCATACATTGCCAACCCCTACTAGACTCAACTGCAGAATTTTTACCTTTTGAAGTCTTAGCAACCATTTTCTCCAACCAGATCATTTTATACCTACAGAAATCAGAATCCAGAAAGCAGCGCAACATTTAATGCAAGTTCACAAGGCAGTTAAGCCAGAGTTAAAACTTCAAACTAGAAACAGCCCAGTTCCCAGGCCAGTACCTTCTCCACTGCATCATCACTAGGCTATTTCCAGAAGGTTCTGTCAATCTCTGGTTAAATGGCAGAACCTCTTACAGAAATTTTTCCACAATAGCTTTTGGTGTAATGCATCAGCCATATAATGTGTAATACACAGTAGTGTTGTCTTGCAACATCCCTAGGAGAACCCAGGATGAGCATTTGGCTAAAGATTTGAGCAAGGGGCAGATTTTGTGAAAACCAAAATAGAGCCTAGAGTAGATTAGAAAGGAAAGCTGTGCACAAAGTTCAAAGGGCAAAATTTTGTTTAAATAAAGTTAAAGGTCACATACAACCTTCACATACCACGAGGAACATTCTAAAGAGGAGCAATTTTTTTCCATCTCTTATCAGAATGAAAAGAACAGAACTGGAGTACCATAGAAACTTTGCTGGAGGTCACTCTGTGAGTCACGGGAATCACGGGCCAGTGGAAATCATAGAATTCCCTTAATAATTGGATCTGGAATTGGCATCTTTCAAAGAGGGTTATGAGGAAGGGAAATAGACTGAATTAGTGATTCTCAAAGCCCTTGCTCTCTCATTAAGTCCCCTGAAAGCTGTAGGAAAGAGTCCTTCTCTGAGCCAACAGGGACATATTGAATCATTATACTTAATGAGAACAGGACAATTCCTTCAAGAGATTTGTGACGTGCCCAACACAAAGTAGATACTGTATTGGAAAAAAAAAAATAATTGTCCAGATTTCAAAGGAGGCTCCCAGATGACACTCCCTCACATTGGCAGGCATTAGGGGTAGCTCATAGAAAACCTACCATTCAGAGTTGAGAGCCCGTCGCTCCTTCCAAACATGCATGTGTGGACACGCTTGATGCCTTTCCCTCACAGAGGCCAGGAGGTACTTAATGCGGATGGTTCTTAATCTGCAGTTTGAAGACCTAGGAGCTTGGGACTCTACTTCCTTGAAAATCAGGGCCAACCGTTATTCCTGAGAACTCTTATTTTACTAGCTTTGATAAAGTTAAACCACAGCATACGTCATGCTACTAATTAAAAATGGTATAATCTGTGCAAATATCATTTCTGGAGAGTACCTTTCATGAAACATCCCAAAAAGATTATTTGTCTCAAGCCAGGACTTTTCCAGAGCCCATTTTTCCAAATGATGGACTCTCGGTACTTATTATGTTTCATTATTATAATTTTCTTCCAGATAATCCAGAAACCTGTACATCATGCACTCCGGGGTATTACATGTAAGTTTGGTTTTTTGGGTTTTTTTTTTCATGGCACTAACTTTTCTGCAGTTTAAGCATTACTGACTTAATCCTAAATCCAGTGATTAAAGCAAAGAGGCCGGGCAGCCTGAAGCGACTCTGCCCTGTCAGGCTATTAAAGAACAATTCTTGGATTTAGCAATAAGAGCCCAGCTGTTTTCTTGCCTCCAAAGGAGGCCCTCTTTTTCTTGGTCCTGGAAGTCACCCAACCTGACACTGGTGTCTAGGAATCTTGCCATGGGTTACCAGGATTCAGACCTTGCTGTTCATGGACAAACCTTAATGACAGACCCGCCCCCAGGCAAGCTATTTCCAAACATCTGCGTGGAGACCTTGTCCTTAACAGGAGTCAGAAAATCCAGAATATAGCCAGGTACTTTATGAGCTCTGAATCATCCCCTGGGTAAGAAGAGACACAGACCACTAGATTAAATGAAACGCAGGTAACAGTCCCTTCCAAAGTTCTCCAATTCAACTCTACAAGTCAGAGATGGGAGGTGTCCACATCACCTCCCCTTCCCATTGCCATGTGACAGAAGCACACAAACCGTCTGTTCAAATCCCAGGCCTGCCTTTAACTACCTATGGGACTTTGAGCATTTTACCTCGAGACTCAGTTCCCTTATCTAGAAATTAAAGACAAGTTATAGCTACCATAGGAGAATTGAATGGAGGTTGAAATGAGGACTTAATGCATCATCAGTACTCCATAAATAAATATTGCTACCCCTTTCCTTCTCCCCACCCTCTTCACAGCTGCCCCGATGATGGGTCCTCAGGGTCCAGAGGGAAGTGGTTAATGACTTGTTTGGTGAGCACACATAGACCAAGTTTTTGTCCTTGAAACCTAAATAACTATACCTGTTAAAAATGATGTGTAGACAGATGTCAGGATATTAAATTATGGTGGTGAAGAGAAATACGTCAACATAGCTCGTGGAAGAAACTCCATCTCCTCCCCCTCTTAGGTTTGAACACCACTGTTACAAGTCCTGTCCTCAGAAGACCTACAGTGAAGAATCTGAATGCAAAGCGTGTGAGACCAACTGCGGCAATTGTGACCAGCATGAGTGCTATTGGTGTGAAGAAGGCTTCTTTCTCCTGGGTAAGCCTGAGAACCGCATGGTGCAAAGGAAGAACAAGGCTCCAGAGCCCCACCCAGAAATAAGAGCACTGGCTTGACTGGCTTCCGACTCTTCCTGTGCCTCTTGTCCAAGGATGGATTTTAATTTGGTTTGAAAATAAACATTAGCCGGGACTACTTCCTTCTGCTTTTATTACTGAAGCAGAGTTCCTATGTCACTCATTCATTTCCAACATCTCCAAGCTGATGGAAACAAGAGTGACAGGCGCGGGGGTGGGGAACGCTGAAGATAAATGCCTTAGATCAAATCACCTGGAATATTCAGAACCATGACTCTTTCCCGGAGACTTAACCCACGCTATATATTCCTGAGCAGTGTTAAAGATCAACAAGATCCTTTGTCTTTGGTTTTGGTCAGATGGTTAGGAAAGAACTATACTAGGAGTCTTCCAGTGGAAGGACTCACAGCCCAGTGCTCTCGAATGTTTGCAGGATCAGCCCACACTGATCTCTAGTGCTTCTATACAGAGATTCGTTTGATTTGCACTTTTTCAAGGCCCTGAGAATTTGAAGTTCTTTATGCTCTTCATCCCTTCACCCCTTGAGCAAACTGAAATGCTTGGTTAAGAGAGGACTGACTTGTTGGATTTAAGACCCGTTTCTTGGCTGAAAGAAGCTTATGGCAGTTTGGTTTCTTGAAAAACAAACTCAAACAAAGAGTGTTCCTGAGATTCCCCGCGGCCTGTTTAGAACTCGGCCTCGCATAGCGCGCCAAGCCAGCCGGGGACCCACCCTCATGCTCCCTCTCTGTGTGCCCCTGCAGGTGGCTCTTGTGTGAGCACATGTGGTCCTGGCTTCTATGGCGACCCAGAGCTGGGCCAGTGTGAGCGCTGCCACCCAGCCTGCGTGACCTGCAGTGGCCCTGGCTACCATCAGTGCGGCAGCTGCCGGGAAGGACTGCAGCTGCGACATGGGACATGCTCGGAGCCTGCCCAGACCCAGGTGGAAGGCAAATTCTGGAACGGTACGTGCCTCCCGAGACAGAAAAAGCAGGTGTCTGGCCCCCTTCTCTGCCTGCCTGCCTCCCTCCCGCTTTAACGCTTGCTTTTGGGATATCCCAAAAGAGAGGAAGGCAGGGCAGTGAACCAAAGCTTGGAGTGGGAAAGGGTAGGAGGCGGTGGTTTGTTGTCATCCGACCTGGAGGGAAACCCAAAGCGCAGCCTACGGGTGGTGTGGCCCGTGAGTTCCTATCGGGAGGAGACCTCAGATTGGGTAAAGAGAGTCATGTAGGGGAATGGCCCAACGACCATTCTCAAAGATTTCAGAATAGCTTCTATCTAAGGTAAAGGAAAACGACTGGTAAAGGTGGGCTTTTTCAGTTGGACAAGGAAGACCTGCTCTAAAAGTACTGGAATTTAAGCTGAGACAGCTGATCTTTCCGGCTGGCTGATTAGACCTTAGCATCATCCAAGCTTGCCTTTCAGAAGATCCCCTCCAGGGGCACCTGGGCGGCTCACTCAGTTAAGCAACCAACTCTTGATTTCTCCAGGTTGTGAGATCGAGCCCGGAGTCTGGCTCCATGCTCAGCGGGAAGTCTGCTTGAGATTCTCTCTCCCTCTCCTCGTCACTCCCCCCAACTCGTGCTCTCAAGTAAAATAAAATAAAAGTCCCCCTCCAGTTGCAGTTGGGGAAAGTGGGGATTTTGATGGGGGCCGGAGGAAGGGTGTGGGAGTTTGCAATCTAACAGTAAAGGCTTGCGCGTGCTCATTCCTACCTGCATCTTCAGTACTGACCTCACATTGAAGCCTCAGTCACGAGCTTCCTTGCAAGGTAGTTACTAACTCCAGTGACCTCTCTGTGTCTCTGGTGGTTAAGAAACCAAACCCTCTTCCTGCTGGAAAAATCTGACTCACATTCTATGCAGAGACGCTCATGAAAACAAGAGATGCTCTCCGTTTGATTTCAAGGCAAGGATTTGTTAAAAAGGTCATTTCAGTGCAATGGCAGTGGAGGTCTGCTCAGGATGAGTCTCCGAAGGGCCCGGGGCGAGGGATAGATCCCGGGCAGGAGAGAGGCTCTTGCCGGGTCTGACGAGGGACATCCATGGCGACCGTCCACCACGACAGGGTTGCATGTGTGACTTAAAGGAAAAGCAGCTCAGAGACCATCACAAACCCAGCAGCCAAAAGCCATGGAGAACACGGGCCAATTTCAGAGGCATAGCTGGGAAGAAAATCATTCAATCCAGATTGGGATATCTTCCGTGAATTATAGCTGGACCCAAATGCTGAAAACGAGCTTGTCTGGCATTCAGGCATTTAAGAGGCAGGGCAAGCCAAGAGGAAAATAGTCTGGTGCTGGGTCTCTAGCTCAGAACATCTGTATTTTATCTGGCATCCAGATGATGAAAAGGTCCAGGGATCCAAGAGTCAGAGCAGATTTGATTCCCCAAATGATTACACGTCCCTTTCAACTGGGCTACGCACTTTGCAAGCAGAAATCAGGCCTTGACTGCTCCCCTTTGTCAGAGCACCACACCCACCCCTCTGCATTTTCTACTATCAAAATATAGTGTTTTTGAAGAAAGGAAGGAATTAGTCCATTTGGGGAGTTAGCACTACTAAGGGATTTGGGAAGCAGATGAGAATGTTTCTCATGGCTGGACAAAAGCAACAAAGTCAATGCCATGGCTGCGCTTTTCTATGACCTAGGAAATCAGACATGCAGACTATTAATAGTGAGGAAAACTCTTTCTTCACTGAGCAAGGTGAGGCCGGAGCTCAGCTTCCCCAGCAGAGCTTAGACACCACTGAGGGAGACAGTAAGTGGGAAATGCACTCCATCAAGTCCTGGGAGTATTTGAGCCAAATGCCTACATCTTTCCCCTGACTTCTAACTCTTAAAAAACAAAAACAAAAACACAAACACAAACAAAAAAAAAACCCAACAAGGTTGAGGGTATAATAGGAGGGCAGAAGTTTCCAGAAAACAGGCACTAATTAGCCTCCCCTTTAAGATGATGCTAAGCAGGTGGCAGTCATCCTGGGTCAACTCAGTGGGAGCCCAGACAATGGACAGAATGATTTTAGAAGAATAGAGCTGCCTAAGTGCTCTCAGCAAGGTGGTGGTGTGGTTTTCAACACGGTTGCAGATCCACATAGGAAAGGTAAAATGGGACAAACTCCAGTCCACTCCTTCACCCACATGACCTCCCAGAGGAAACAATCAGAGCTTGTTTGCACCCAAAGACTACAACCGCCCCCCACGGTCTGTGCCAGTACATGTTGGGGAAAGAGCCTTGAAATAAAAATCCAACTAGACTTCGCTAAACCCCTCTCTTAATAAAGGGTCTGCTCACGATGGGAGGACCGTAATTCTTCGTTAATTAAACACGCAGTGGCATCACCTCCTGCCCCAGTCCAAGGATGGAGATTTCCCTACACATTGGACCATGCCTGGCCAAGCCTCCAACCAAGACTAACTCATCTCCAAAGATGGCGGCTCAACTCTGTTCTTCCTGCCAGCAAAAAATCACTTGCACCAGAGTACGGATCCCTACCAGATCCCCTGTCCTGGTCACTAACACCCTGTGAAGATTCCTAGGCCAGTGCCCCTGTATGGCAGCAACAGACCCAACGTGAAATAGGCTGCTAATGGCTTCCACAGGGACTCAGGCATCACGAGCCACCGTGGGTGAAAACGTTCAGGCGTGGCAGGCCACAGTTTCGGCTGCTTTCCTGAAACCATTGTTGGGAATGGAAACAGTTCACTCTATGACTGTTAAATCATTTGGATTTTCTTAAGTGGTTTTCCCCCTGGTAGTGCCGGAAAGTCCTAAGAATAATTCCTGCACATTTCCCCTACCCACCTATTTCCATCATCGATTAAAACCGTGTTTGTAGCAGGCTCTAATTACATATGCTGATGATAGTTTAATCTACAAAGCGCAGACACAGGGAATTAACTTTTTGACCACATCCTAACAATTTCTCACTAGCCTGTCTTTTGATTTTGATTCCTATGCCCTGAGGAAGCCTGGAATCCCAGAGCCAGTCACAAACACTGAGAGCCGTATGTAAAAAATAAATCTCAGCGGTGGGCAGATACGCTGCCTATGTGTAACTGAACCTTCGAGGGCTTTAGAGATGCCACGAAAATCTGATTTTTAGAAGGACTTTGTAGATATACACAGTTGCCTCGCGTAGAAATGAGGACCTCATTTTTACTTAATTAACCAACCAGCACTCCGTGAAGAAAACACAGGACTCTGGATGAGTAAATGATTAAACCTTTGGCCCACAGGATCCCTGAAGGAACCATGCGTCTCCATTTGTCCTGATTGTCAAATATCCAGGAATTTCAATAGGGGATCATTAAACCATCGGCAGCTTGAAATCAACTACAATGGGAGTATTTACACCACGGAAATCAGCAAACACTACAATTTAAGGTTTTTGTCGTGTGTTCCAAAGAGCCATTTTACCGGTACACCACTGCTTTGACCTCGACCGAACTATTTTAAAATCCAAATTAATTACTAAAAAGTCTCTCTAGTGGATGTAGGCTTTAGAGGTAAGCATACCAGGGTTCAGACCCTGGCTCTGTTCTTTACTGGCTGTGTGACCTTAACCAAGTTACTCATCCTGTCTGAATCTTAGTTCCCTCATCCATAAAATAAGAACATGGAACTGCTTCAGCCAAGGTCATTCTGAGAATTAAATGGGAGAGCCCACATAAAGCTCCCAGGACAGAAGAGGACACAAAAGTTAAAACTACTCCCTTGCCCTTTAACCTGACCCAGTCTTAACACGGGAAACACTAGTTCACTTCAAAACAGTCTTCCCTGTCAAAAGCAAGTAATTGGGGGGGGCCCTAGGTTGGGGAAGAATAGTCCCAGAAAGAAGGCAGCAAATAGTGGTCAGCTGGGATGCCTAGGAGCCAAGCAGAGTCCTGACTTAGCCAATACTGTGTATAAAGATGTCAGTGGCGGCTTTATTTATAATAACCAAAAAAAAAAAAAAGATGGAGCAATCTAAAAATGTGGAAGAAAAAAATTAAGTGAATTATGGTTCATGCAAATACATAATCCATTAAAAATAGTGTGTACTAAGAATTTTAATAGCAAGAGAATATGCCTATAAAATTTATAATAGCAAATGCAGGGGCGCCTGGGTGGCTCAGTCGGTTAAGGGTCTGCCTTCAGCTCAGGTCATGATCCCAGGGTCCTGGGATGGAGCCCCACATCCAGGTCTCTGCTTGGTGGGGAGTCTGCTTCTCCCTCTCCCTCTGCCTGCCACTCCCCACCCCCTGCTCGTGCTCTCTGTCAAATAAATAAAATCATTAAAAAAAAAAAAGTAGGGTCGGTATTATATACACAGAAGACATAAATGATTAAGTACATATACGTGATTATACTCACACATTCAGCACGAAGATGGGAAATCTACGTGCAGACGTCTACATCGCAGGCATCTCTGGGTGGTAAGGTGATAGGCGAAACTGATCTTCTTCATCTTTCTTGCATTAAAAAAATAAAACACTTTATTTTTCTTTTCTAATAAAAAAGAGCCTGTGCCCACTGCAAGCCCATCTTTGGTGAGGAGCCTGCCACAGAAGCGACGGCGGAAGTTTCAAATCAAAAGAGGTAACAGGGAAATAGGGAGAAGATCATCACACTGAATCAAAAGCCTCTGTGACGTAGAAACCAACCCAAAGAAGCTGGGCTACAAGGAGCAAATGGGGGTGCCCAAGTAAAAACAGAAGGAGGTGGTGACCACAACGTAGATGCTCAAAGGCCAAAGACCCGGGAGGAAACTCAGCAGTGGAGCTTTCTGGAACATTTAAGGGCGTTCCTGATGTGCTGAGTGGTTATATCTGGGGGAGAGGCTATCAAGAAAAGCCTCTGTCCTTGCAGATCTGTAATAGGCTGGAAAAGCACCTTTGGCCTTCCCAGTCACTGTAGTAGTATTTGAAATAGCAGAGATTGGAAAAAAAACACAAAAAAACCCGAAGTGGTCACCAACAGTTACCAGTTAGAAAAATGAAGTATGATACATCCATGGAATGGAATGTTGTGGAGTCATAAACAAGAGGGGGTTCTTTATGCACCGATAGAGAATGAGCCCCAAAATACATTATTACCAAAAAAAAAAAAAAGCAATGTGATAAACAGTGCGAATAGATACAGTTTATATAAAAAGGATGGAGAGATACTTTATGATATATTCCCTTTCTTCAGTTTTGTTGGTTTTTTTTAACTGTGTGAGTATTGCTTATTTAAAAAAAAATTTTTTTAAATAAAACTCCCGTTTTATATGGTTTAGCTATAGTCATTTCTAAAGGACAGACACTATATTTTCTTGGTCAAGGTGATTTTTTTTTCTTTGAGGTCTTGTCCAGTCCAGAATTTCTGGAGTGGAAAAAAAAGAGAAACTATGATCAAAGTCAAAATTTACTTGTGATTAAGTCACTAATCTTTTATGATAAAAAGCTGTGGCGGGGAACGACAATCCCTTGCCCACACTTAATTGCTGTTAACTGTGTGTACGGAGCACCCTCTCGTGGACATATGCTGACATTACAGAATTTTATATCCAGGGTATCCCAGTAAAATCTCAAACTGCCAGAATGTGAGATACACGTAATTATAAATACATATGTAGATATATACATTATATTTTGCAAAAATGTGAGAAAACCCATTAAAGCTCATGTCTTTCTAAATAAAAAATTTAGTATAAAAATGATAAAATCGGGGCGCCTGAGTGGTGGCTCAGTCAGTTAAGTGTTTGCCTTCTGCTCAGGTCATGATCCCAGCTTCCTGGGATGGAGCCCTAGTTCCGTCTCCCATATCGGTGGGGAGTCTGCTTCTCCCTCTCTCCCTACTCCACCCCTCCACTCGTGTGCTCTTGCTCGCTCCAGCTCTCTCTGTCTCTCTCCCTCTCTTTTTTAAGATTGTATTTATTTGTCAGAGAGAAAGAGCACAACCAGGGGGAGCGCCAGGCAGAGGGAGAAGCAGGCTCCCCACTGAGCAAGGAGCCCCACGTGAGACTCGATCCCAGCACCCTGAGATCATGACCTGAGCCGAAGGCAGACATCCAACCGACTGAGCCACCCAGGCGTCCCTCTCTCTGTGTGTCTCAAATAAATAAATAAAATAAAATTTTTAAAAAAAGATAAAATAAAAAATTCAAACCTTGAGGGGAAAAACATTCAACCCCTGGCCTAGACATATAATATTAAAGATGGTCAAGGTGTTTCTGATAAATATTATTTTGCTATTATTTTTTAAGAACGCTCAGCCATTAAGTATCTTTTTTTCAGTTCCATTGAAATACAATTGACATACAACATTGTCAGGCTTAACCAGCATAATGTGATAATTTGATATACATATATATTACAAAATGATTACCACTATGAGGTTAACACATCCACCACCCCCATAGTTACCTTTTGTGTGTGTGTGCATGTGTGTGATGAGAACTTTTAAGAGCTACTCTCTCAGCTAATAGAGTATTAGCTGTAGACACCATGCTGGACATTACATCCTCAGCACTTATTCATCTTATAACTGGACATTTGTACCTCTTGGTCCACTTTCACCCATTCCCCACCCCGACCCCGACACCTGGCAACCACCAATCTACTCTAGGTCTTTGGTTTCCTTGTAGGTTCCACATATAAGTGAGATCATATGGTATTTGTCTTTCTCTCTCTGACATACTTCACTTAGCCTAATGCTCATGATTTATCCCTTTGTTGCAAATGGCAAAATTTCCTCCTTTTTTTATGGCCGAATAGTGTTCCTTTATACACATATGACACATCTTGATCCATTCATCCATCGATGGACACTTACGTGGTTTCCATGTCTTGGCTCTTGTAAATAATGCTACTATGAACATGTGAGGACAGGTATCTCTTCAAGGCAGTGATTTCATTTCCCTCAGTTATATACACAGAGTGGAATTGCTGGATCATAGGGTAGTTCCATTTTTAATCTTGTGAGGCCCCTCCGTACTGTTTGCCACCGTGGCTGTGCCCATTTATGGCCCCTCCAGCAGGGCACAAGGGTTCCCTTTTCTCCACATCCTCACCGACACGTGCTGTCTCTTCTTGATCCTAGCCCTTCTAACAGGTGTGAGGTGATCTCACATTGTGGCTTTGATCTGCATCTCCCAGGTGGTTAGTGAGTGAGGACTGATGTTGGCAACCGAATTGTTGCTCATCTCTGCCGCCTTCTCGTTTGGGTTAAGTGAGACTGTCAGTTTAAAAAGGCCTTGGTCCTGTGGAGCTTCCTGTTGTCTGTGAGAACCCTGTGCCTGACAGTGCTCCGCACAAGGCTAATTGAGTTCTTAACAGCTCCCCCCAGGGAGAGTACAGCAGTGAGTCAGTCTCCTGGAAAACCAAGGCATATTTCTCTCTCCAGACTAGGAAGAGAACGGCCACTTAGCATGGCAGGATGATCATTTATGTCTACACATCTGTATCTACATCCACACCAATCTGTCTGTCTACCTACCTACCTCTGAGTCTAGTTTCCTTTGTAGTGAATCTCAGCAGCTTATTAAACATAGCGTCTTCAGAGAAACCAAGCAAACCCTCCCGGTGCCACTCCGGGTATGGAACAGAGGGAAAAGAGAACTAAAGCCTAAGGTTGGGAAATGGCAAGTATGGTAACCAAGGAGGAAACTGGGAGGAAGGAAGCAGACAGTCTAGCATTTACTGAGCCGCTGTGTGTGCGCGTTACACACTGTTTCATTTAGCCTCCACGACAGTTCTATAAGGGAACGATCGTTTGCTCTCATTCTAGAGACACGGAAAATAGGACTCTCGGAGTTTAATTACCGTATCCATGGTTACCCTCCCATAAGTGGCACAGCTGGGCTCTGACAGCAGGTGTGCCTACAGAACCCACTTTGTCAGACTGACTCTCAGGAAGAGCAGGAAGGAGCAGGAAGCAAGAGAGGGACGGTGATCGTAAGATGCCAACAGTAACAGTCAACTGAGGGTCTGGATCATTCCTATCACACATTCTGAGCTAGATCTTCTTTTTCTAATTCTCTCCTATGAGACTTATGCTGATTCCCAAGCAGCTCCTGAGATTCGGTCAAGATCTCATGGACTCATTGAGTGATGTCACCAAGGCTATTCTGTAGGTCTTTGAAATTGTCCTGTGGACTTCCTGACTCCCTGGAAAAGCCTGGTCACCAAAGGAATGCTCTTGGGGGGCAAGGGAGAGAGGAACACCTCAAATGTTTCCCAGGGAAATGGTGTATTGACCTGGGATGGCCTGCCTATCACCTGACCAACCAGAAAGCCCACAGGTGGCTCCATTAGGTGAATGTTTAATGATGATTTGAGAGGAGATAAATTTAGGTTTGCATTCCACAGTGATTACTCTGAAGAACACAGAAACCCAAACATTGACGGATTTTGAAACCTGGTTCCAAAGAACAGAAAAAAAAAAAGGGGGGAAGAGAGGAAGAAAGGAAAAGAGAAAGTTACCCCATAAAAGACACAATGAATTCTGTTATCCTCTTGGAGTGAAGAGAAATGGTCATCTAAGACTCTTGGTGAAAGAAGTGATGACCTTTAACTAGAAAACTTTCATGCATGCATGCACACAAGCACACACCCTCACAGATTTTTAATATATGAAAGAAGGAACACCTGTTAGTTCAAACAGCTCCGTTGAATTTAAGACTATCCTGTCACTGGAAGTTTGCAAACCATGTCTTGATAATCAATTGGAAGGAAGAAAAAAAATAAATGAAATACATGAATAAATGAATAAAGCCCACCATGGAGGTTTAGCCAATGCAAAATTGAAAGGATTCTATGCTGGGCAGGAAGGAAAATGAGATTACCCATGAGATCCTTTCCAACACTGTAATACTATGAGCCTGTTCAAAGGATACTGACTTCTGGTTTCTGTCTACACAGACATTATGAGAGGACACCAGCCTTGTCATCCTTCTTGTAAAACCTGCAATGAATCTGCGACCCTGTGCACTTCGTGTCCAAAAGGTCAGTATGGAGTATGATAAGAAGTGGCTGTGGCCAAGCCAATTCACTGTCACTCATGTGTATTGGCATTTTTACGTAAAAGGTTTGCAGGACTTGATCCAGTCCTCACTGTTTCTATCACTGTGGCTACTCTGGAAAAATGCAGGGACCCAAACAGTGACCTCTAACAAAAACTGGTATTCAGAAGTGCATGGTGGGTTCAGTCGGTAGAATATGTGACTCTTGATCTCAGGGTTTTAAGTTCGAGTCCCACATTGGGTGTAAAAATTACTTAAAAATAAAATCTTAAAAAAAAAACAAAACTGGCTTTCAAAGGACCAAAAAAAAAAAAACAGAGAGAGAATGAAAAGAAAAATGCCAATGTTCTTATCCAAAGGCATGATGAAGTCATCTGTTGATCTGGCCACAGATTTTGTTAGGGTCTCTGGGTACCTGACATTTTTAGAGGTTCCATTACTCTTTAAAGTGCATTAGCCAAAACAAGAGAACTTAGGGTAGAACTTAGGGTAGGGTAGAGGGTAAACACCCTACTTATTCTTTCCTTCTTCATTTCTGAATTTAGGAGAGAAAAAAAAAACCCAAGAACAACAACTTTTTTTTTTTTTAAGATTTATTTGAGAGAGAGCGCGAGCAGGAGCAGGGGAGAGGGGCAGAGGGAGAGGGACAAGCAGACTCCCCACTGAGCAGGGAGCCCAATGTGGGACTCAATCCCAGGACTCTGGGATCATGATCTGAGCTGAAGGCAGATGCCCAACTGACTGAGCCACCCAGGCACCCCAGCCAAGAACAACAAACTTAACAGGTCAAGAGATGAACTGCTTCATCATTTACAATAACAAAACATCAGAAATAGCAACTTCCCTGAATTCTGGGGATATTTTATTAACATGGTACACTAACAGTGAGAAGTTAAGAATTAAAAGTGACCATTAAAGTGGTCATTATGTTGGAAGGTGCAATGTTCATCATGAGATGGGGCACAAAAGTTTAAAATTTCAGGTGTGCCATGATTCTACCCCTACGAAATATAAAAGTTTACAACCAAAAATTGAAGGAATTTTCTTGGGATTTGGGAGTGAAGGGTGATTTTAAAATAGTTTTCTTCAATAATGATGTTATCTGATTTTTTTTCAATTAAGAAGCACTGGGTGTTATACGCAAACAAGGAATCAGGGAACACTACATCAAAAACTAATGATGTAATGTATGGTGATTAACATAATAAAATAAAATAAAATAAAAAAGAATAAGTAGGCAGACCGTCCACTCCAGGTGGCGCTGGATGGTGGAGGAGTTGCCACTATGTTAGTGTCCTAGCAGGAGAGGATTCCAGAAGCAGAAGAATAGACTCTATTGAGCTGCACATGTAAAACGGCCTTACACAAAGACAGACCAAGGTGTTAATAGACAGATCAACTGGGGAAAGGGAAACCCCATAGTGACCTGCAGGAAAGTAAAAGAAACAGGGCAAGCGGGCACCTGGGTGACTCAGTCAGTCTTGATCTCGGGGTCCTGGGATCGAGTCCCACATCTGGTTCCCTGCTCAGCAGGGAGCCTGCTTGTCCCTCTGCCTCTGCCCTTCCCCCCATCATGCACTCTCTCTCTCTCTCAAATAAATGAAAGAAAGAAAGAAAGAAAGAAAGAAAGAAAGAAAGAAAGAAAGAAAGAAAAGGAAGGAAGGAAGGAAGGAAGGAAGGAAGGAAGGAAGGAAGGAAGGAAGGAAG